>NW_017671387.1:148177-167745 GCF_001879085.1 Nicotiana attenuata
CCTACAAAATTCCCAAAATTAGGATTTTTCTTTTAATTATTTGATTTTTAGGATTTAATTGCATAATTTTCATATTTTTTTGCATTTTTAATTTATATAATTCATGAAAAATACAACAATACGTATTGAATTTGCATTTAGGATTTAATTTTACATATTTTAGATTAGTTAGTAGTTAGGATTTTACGAAAATTAAAAAAAATCACAAAAAATTGATTTATTTTGCATTGCTTAATTCTTAGCTTCGAATTTTGTTAGTTTTCCTTTAATTTGGTATTTTATTGTGTTAATTAGCAATTAGAGTTTAATATAATGGGGTAGGTTAATTTAGTTTTTAAGAATTAATTTAGGTTCTTGTTTTTGTTAATTAGAAAAGAAAAGAAAAGAAAATAATAAAAAAAGGGGGGGAGGGCAATTGAAGTTGGGCCAGTCTTTGATTTTAATGCCCCAGCCTAAGTCAAGAAGCTCCAAAACCCGTCCAAAAATCAATTCACCTGGCCCAGTCCGGTCCAGGCTCCCACAGTCACAAAACGACCCCGTTTTCCCTTGCTCAATCCTGGCCGTCGAGGTTTCATGATCTAACAGCCAGGAACTTAAGGTCACTTAATATATATATGTCCTAATTACCCCCTACAACCCCCCCCCCTTCACTCACCGTCTCACGAACCTCCCAGAAGACCCCTGTAACGCCGCCCTAAGACCACCATCCGCCGTCGCCGGAAATTGCCTCACGGCGGCGGCAAGTCTCCGATGACCACCAAAATCTCACCACTGGTTCGTCTCCTCCCCCTCATACCCATGCCACCACCAGCCTCCCTCGATTCTCATTGAAAAGCCCCAAATATCCAAATCTTAGGGCGCCGCCCTTGAATCCTCCGCCGCGGCCGGCGGCGCCACCACCCAATCCCCACCAAATTAACACCCCGGTATCCCCATGATCTCCTCTTCCCTAATCTCCACTCAGTCCTCCTCGAATGTTACCCAATCAACTCGAATTTTAGATCAGAGGTGGAACCGTAAAATACTCAAAGTTCCAAGTCAATGTTTCATTAAAGATTTTGGGCTCAAATCGATCTTAATCGTGTATTTTTGATATAAAAATCACATGATTAATTTCGATTTGGGCCAGAAATCAAAGAGTCGAAGGTTGTCCCCTATCTCTTATCGCCCGGACCTTTTGGTATTTTGTTTTCTTTCTTTAGTTTTCTTTTTTTTTTTTTAGTTTTCTTTCTTTTCTATTCCTCTGTCCTTTCTCTCATTTGCTGTTCGTTTGGTTCCCTGTGTTCGTTCAGTGTTCATGCAAGATTTTATTTATTAAGTGTTGTTATTTCATTTTTGATTAGTATAGTTTTATCTTTCTTTGTTCTTGAATTAAATCCACCGGATTTTCTCGCTTGGGCAATTTTAAGATAATTTCCAAATTGGTGGTCCATGTTAAGTTCGTTTGGGTTCATAGAGATTGAACAGCCCGGGAGGGAACTAAATTGGGCTTATTTGGACCTATCAACTCGGGTCAATTGGACCCAGGTTCTGGTTGGTTTTTCAAGGTAATTAATAGGACCTTAAAGGGTAGTTTGGAATTTAGCCTTAGAAAATCTTGCAATAACAGAAATAGGAAGCCCCTAGAAGCTTCTAGTGGGGGGTTTCTTTTTGAATTTCATAAGTATGGTAGTTTAACGTGGGTAGCAAGTCAAAATTATAGGGGTTCCTAAGCTAAAACAAGAATTGAAAAAGGGACCTAAGGGTTAAAATAAAATCTGAAGGGTTGCCCTAATTGCTTGCCTATAAAGGCATTGCATTCTTGCCTTGTAAAGGAGGAATAGATTTAGAGATCAGATTTTAGAGATTTTGAAGAGCTAAAAATAGAGAAAATATAGACGGCTAAGAAATACAAGGATTTTACTGTTCTATTAGAAAAATCTCTGAAATTCTTGAGATCCCCACTCTAAAATAATTCCTGAACAGCTGAAGGTTAAAATGAGTTGAATCTGTTTGGTATTGAAGTGTTTGGGTGACTTTTGGTTGGATTTTTAATTGCTGGATTTTATTTAACATTTTCGCTGGTTCGAAATTGCTTCAAAGCTGGTCATTCCTTGTTTATTCTTGGGCTAATACTTTTGTTGTGTTGCTGCTGCTTTTCATTTGCTGAACCTCCCTTCTTTGCTTCCATTATTCCAGGTACTACTCTTGAGATCTGCAGAATGTGAACTCAGATTTGATAAAATGGAATGAAAGAAGGATTTTGAAACACTGCATTAAATATTGCTTATAGCTTTTCCATACTCCTTTTTTTTCTCCTTTGCTCATAAAAAATTGCTCATGCTTGCCTTAGGGGTCATCAAATGGCAGATTAGTTTAATCTATCCTTTATCATGTTAGCCTTGGTAGTTTAGTTTTAAACTTGTTTTGTAATACTAAATGAATTATGGACTGTATCTCTTAAGTTAGTTTGGATTTGTGTTAGAGGTTCTTTGAATATTATAGTTACAGAAATTTCATGCTTAACTTGTTGTATACTTTGGACCTTGTGTAGTTTTAGTTTGAGGTCAATTGATGACATATGGTGAATGACTATATGCAAGTTGCTATAAATTGCTAGTTATTGGTTCTCCTGTGTAAAATAGGCTATATTAGCACCTTGTTGCTAGTCATTTGAAGGTTTTAAGAAAAGTTAAAATTGCCTACTGCCTTGGTTGCTAGAGTTGGATTTCCAGATTTTTTTTAAGATCAAGAATTTAGTCGAAATTCTGTTCAACTGCTCATGAGAGCATTGTTAATTCCAAACTTGTGTATATTGCCTTGTTGCCCTGCAGGGACTCGATCCTGAGTCCCAGTAGCACGTTTGCTTCAGGTTCTCGAATTGGGCTGCCTTGGCTTAGCCCAAGCCATTGAGAAATTAGCAAAACTCTGGGTATGGGCTATTGGGATTCATCTCAAGCCCAAAGTTTAGAGTGGTTGTTTGTTTAACTTTAATCGTATTTCAATGTCCATCTTGTGTTTGGTATTGCTTGATCCAGGCTTATGAGGCCTAAGTACCAATTAGCCTGCCTGGAATTAGGCTAAGGCATTTTGGGCATTCAGGGATTTAATCCCTGGGCCAATACTTCGCTGCTTCCCTTTGTCCAGGACTGGGCCTGATTTGGGGCCCAAGGCCTTGAAAATCCTGGATCATTGTTTCTCTTGGTTAATGGTTTGTTAAAATACGAGCTTTGTGCCCTCCAAGCTAAGCGGCAGATTCGAGCTAGGGACCTCTTCAATAATTAAAATTGTCCTTGTTTGAATCTGGACTTGATCTTGGAGGCCCAAACTTGTCGTTTCTTTTTTTTTCGAATATTTTTCCTTGCTTATTGGGCTGTTGGTTTATATGTCTTGGGCCTAGCCACCCCTTTTGCCTAAAAATAAATAATTCCTCCCGCAAGCCCTTTAATTAATTAGCCTTTAACCATACATCTTGTTAATTACTTAAGTCCTTTAATTAGAATAGGAGTCGAACCATAATAGCTCATGACTCTCCGAGCTTAGTTAGGACGCCCTTTAAAAAATGGAATTGAGGTGCACCGCGCCAAATAAAATCATAAATGCGTGGCCCTCTTTTAATTATTTCCTTTTAAAATACTTAGAATTCGAGGCGTGCCATTTAGCGAATTTTCATGGCCCTCGCAAAGTTAACAACGCGTTAGTTGCTTTAGGCGCGTATTTTAATAATATTACCTTCTTAAACTCGGGTGTGCATTTCATGTGACCCAAATCCAAATCCTAAAACATTGAATAAAATGTGTTTCGGATTGCGGGTGCATTTCATGTGACGCGATCCAAAGACATGTTTTAAATGACGTTCAATCTTCCTTAAAATTAATTAAAAGCGGTAAATAATTTAAAATTGCACCATAGGCTAAAACATGTATTAAAATCAGATAATAGGCCAATTGTAATAGTTTAAGTGACCGTGCTAGAACCACGGAATCCGGGGGTGCCTAACACCTTCCCCCGGGTTAACAGAATTCCTTAGTAAGAATTTCTGGTTCGCAGACTTCACAAGGAAAGTCGAAATTTTCCTCGATTTGGGATTCAAAATAAACCGGTGACTTGGGACACCAAATAAACTATCCCAAGTGGCGACTCTGATAAATAAATAATCTCATTTCGAATAATGTCACTTAAAGTGGAAAAACTCCCTTACATACTATCCTTCAGGGTGGTGTGTAAAAAAGGAGGTGTGACAGCATGATGTGACCGAGAAGAAAGAACAAGCCATATACTATTTGAGCAAGAAGTTCACTAGTTATGAAGCCAAGTACACTTTGTTGGAAAGAACCTGTTGCGCCCTAACTTGGGTCGCTCAGAAGCTTAGGCATTACTTGTTGGCTTGTACCACCTATCTCATTACCAGGTTGGATCCTTTGAAATACATATTCCAAAAGCCAATGCCCACCGGGAGGTTAGCAAAATGGCAAATCCTGCTTAGCGAGTTTGACATAGTCTATGTCACCCGCACAGCAATGAAAGCTCAAGCCTTGGCAGATCACCTAGCTGAGAATCGTACTGATGATGAATATCAACCCTTGAGTACTTATTTTCTGGACGAGGAGGTAAGTTCGGTTGAGGTAATTCCAGAAGACACCAATGCTTGGAAAATGTTCTTTGATGGAGCTGTGAATGCAAAAGGTGTCGGGATTGGGGCAATTTTGATTTCGCCCACTAGTCAGCACTATCCGGCCACAGCCAAGCTTCGGTTCTTCTGCACAAACAACACTGCTGAGTATAAAGCTTGCATTATGGGTATGAACATGGCAGTTGACCTGGATGTGGAAGAATTGTTAATCATGGGAGATTCTAACTTGATTATTCGACAAGCTCAAGGTGAATGGGAAACTCGAGATATTAAGCTTATTCCATACAGGCAACATGTAGAATATCTTAGCAAACGGTTCAAATCCGTCGAGTTCAGGTATATCCCTCGGTTCCACAATGAGTTAGCTGATGCACTAGCCACTTTGGCTTCAATGCTGTCGTATCCAGGCAATGTCCACATTGACCCACTGGAAATCCAAATCCGAGAAAGACATTGTTATTGCAATACAGTTGAAATGGAACCAGATATTCAGTCATGGTATCATGATATCAAAAGATTCTTAAAAACAAAGGAATATCCCGAACAAGCTAGTGGAGACCAAAAGAGAACCATTAGAAGGCTCGCAAGTAGTTTCTTCTTGAGCGGAGAAGTCTTATATAAAAGAACTCCAGATCTGAACCTTTTAAGATGCGTGGATACCCAAGAGGCCGGAAGAATCATGAATGAAGTGCACGCAAGAGTATGCGGACCCTATATGAACGGATACGTCCTTCCAAAGAAAATCCTTCGGGAAGGTTATTACTGGATGACCATGGAAAATGATTATTTCAGTTTTGTCCGGAAATGTCATCAGTGTCAACATGGTGACCTGATTCATGCACCACCTTCAGAATTACATCCTATGTCAGCACCGTGGCCATTCGTTGCTTGGGGTATGGATGTCATTGGGCCAATCGAGCCGAAAGCTTCAAATGGGCACAGATTCATCTTAGACGCCATTGACTATTTCACAAAGTGGGTTGAAGCAGTCACTCTCAAAGCCGTCACCAAGAAAGCAGTGGTGGATTTCGTGCATTCCAACATTATCTATCATTTTGGTATTCCTAAAACTATCATTACAGACAATGCTACAAATTTGAACAGTCATTTGATGAGGGAGGTATGCGAACAATTTAAGATCACGCATCGGAATTCTACCCCTTATCGGCCCAAAGCTAATGGCGTCGTTGAAGCAGCGAACAAAAACATCAAGAAGATCCTCAGGAAAATGATTCAAAGTTCTAGACAATGGCATGAAAAGCTGCCTTTTACATTATTGGGATACCGCACAACTGTGCGCACATCAGTTGGAGCAACACCCTATCTATTGGTTTATGGCACTGAAGCCGAAATACCCGTAGAAGTTGAAATTCCCTCTCTTCGAATCATTGTTGAAGCAGAGATTGAGGACAACGAATGGGTCAAGACCCGTCTAGAACAGTTAACCCTGATTGATGAAAAGCTGATGGTCGCTGTTTGCCACGGGCAGTTGTATCAACAAAGAATGGCCCGTGCCTACAACAAGAAAGTGCGGCCCAGAAACTTTGAGGTGGGGAAACTTGTCTTGAGGCGTATTCTCCCGCATCATAAGGAATCCAAAGGAAAATTCGCTCCAAATTGGAAAGGTCCATACATTATAAGGAAATTGTTGCCAAAAGGGGCATTGTACTTGGGAGATATTGAAGGAAATGACCCTGAGACAGTTGTCAATGTGGACGCGGTCAAAAGGTATTACGTTTAACCCTTCTGCAGTGGTAATATTCTCCGATTGGGATGACGAAGGCTTTCATTATCGCTACCCAAACACTATCAACCCTTTGCAAACCCTTTAAGCCTGTTACTTTTCTTTGACTACCCTCTTTGGAACCCGAAAGTGCTGCTAAAAAAACAAACAAAATAAAACAACAAAAATGAAAGAAAATCAAAACAAAGTTCCGTGAACTACGTTCGACTTGATTCCGAAAGGATACGTAGGCAGCCTCTCTCAGAGGGTTCAGTCACACCAAAACAAAAATCCACATTTCCCCAAAAGTTGAAACTGGGGCAGAGGTTATAATCGTTCGGCGATGGTTCGCCTGAAAGGTTCCAAAGTTGTAATTCAATCCAAACTCTTTTTACCCCAAATCCTGTTCAAGTCCTTCCGATCAATCGGTAAAGATGTTTAAATTGGAGGATAGGGTTACCTAGATTTGATACAATCAAATGAGAGAGTCTTATTGGTGAAAACCCACACGGGCACCATAGGGCGATGGTAAGCAGAGAAATTGAAAATGAGAGAGTCTTGTTAGTGAAAACTTGCAACGAGCACTATAAGACGACGGTGAGAAGAGAAAAAAGAGAGGTCAGTTGGTGAAAACCCGCAAAAGGCGCCACTGATCGAAAAAGGGATCCCTTACAACCATTGGCACTGATAGAGTCCTGGCAAGGTTTCTCGGTTTTGAGATATGGGTTATGATGGGTTTATGAGAGTTGGATGGTTTGCACAGATTGGGTATCCAGTCTAAGAAGCATGTCATGTCTATTGAAGTCTACATGTACTCCAGATAAGTCCTTTTTTCCTTTTCCCGAAAGAGACACTTCTCGTTTAAATTCATTATCATGTCCTTTGTTTACTTTTCTTTGAATCCTTTTCGGTCTAATTCTCCTCCGAAACTAATACAAAGAAAAGATGGCAAGATTGGTCTTACAGGGTTTTGTTTGACAAAAGCTAATATTCAAGAAAGCACCCAGCCTCAGCAGGTGCATCAAGTCGACCTCGACTGGCCATGATGGCCGATGCTCCAGAGTCAAAAACTCTTGAAAAGAAAGGAAATCAAAGTCAAGTGCCCATAAAGGCAAAATAAGAGGAAAAGGCCAAGCCCCACACGGGTTAATCATCATGTGGAATTTGGGAAAAGTCAAGATCCCTGGTTTAGAAATGAAACCAATTTCCAGAGAGCCAGCAAGCAATGGATATTTTTATTGAAAGAGTTGGGCCAAGATCAAGTGACTGAAACGCTCAATGCCACAAAATCAACCAGCGTTTCAAACTAACAAATTGTTCTTTGTTTGAAAAAAAAAACAGGAAAACAAGTGCAATCCAAAAGCAAGAAGCAGGTGCAACAAAAGGAAACCGCGCAGAGACTAAAATAGCTCTGCAGCAATAATCAATCCAAAAGGGAAGTCTCCTCCAAATTCTTTCCTGCATTTTATTCATTTTCTTAGATAAAAAATGCTAAAATGAAATGAAAAGAAGAAGAAGAAAAATTCAAAATCACGGTAGCATAGGGTCTCCAATCTCTAGCTACGTCTTTTCCAACATAGGGTCCCACTCCCTAGTTGATTCGGGCATAACCNNNTTTCCGGCATAACCCGATGACTTTTCCGGCATAACCCGATGACTCTTCCGGCATAACCCGATGACTCTTCCGGCATAACCCGATGACTCTTCCGGCATAACCCAATGACTCTTCTGGCATAACCCGATGACTTTTCCGGCATAACCCGATGACTCTTCCGGCATAACCCGATTATTTTTCCGGCATAACCCGATACCTTTTCCTGCATAAACCGATGATTTTTCCATCATAACCCGATGACTTTTCTAGCATAACCCAATGACTTTTCCAACATAGGGTCCCACTCCCTAGTTGATGCCAGCATAACCTGGTAATCTTTTCCAACATAGGGTCCCACTCCCTAGTTGATGCCAGCATAACCTGGTAATCTCTTCCAGCATAGGGTCCAACTCCCTAGTTGATGACAGCATAACCTGGTAATCTTTTTCCAACATAGGGTCTCACTCCCTAGTTGATGCCAGCATAACCTGGTAATCTTTCCAACTTAGGGCCTCCAATTCCCAGTTGATTTCATTTTAGATATAGGGTCTCCACTCCCAAATATCTTTTTCTCAAGGATACACAATCCTGATTTTTATTGCTTTCAATAAAGAAGTAGTTTAGATTTTTGTTACAATAACTCATGAAATTTTCCTAGTAAAAACTGCAGAAAAATGTTTGTTTGTTTTGGTGCCTGAGCAGGTTTTTTACCGCAAGGCATGAGTTTCGAGGCGGCCAAAAGAAGAAGTCTCGATCCAGAATAAAAGAAAAAGAACAAAAGAAGTGAACCCAAAGTGCAGAGGCGGAGAAAAGATGTGGACTGCTTAAGGTATGATTGAAGTCACAAGCTTTGCATGTCCCGCCTTGATCCGAAAAGCTGAAAAAAAATGAACCAGCGGTTGCAGCTAACGAGCATCAAGATTCAGGTCAGAGTCTGCAGGAAGAACCAACCAAGACTCAAGATCAAGCTTTAGAAGGTTTATAGAAAGGAATCTTGTAACTCGTAGCTTGATAGGCTTAGTTAGTTTAGCTTTTCATTTTTCATTTTGGTGTAATAAGGAGCTCAGCAAGCATAAACAGCAGCAACAGCAGTGAAATCACAATTTCCCGGTAGTCCCAGCTATCAAAACTTCCAGAACTACACTAACATGATTCCTTTATAGCCAAGGATATGTAGGCAACCTTCGAAGCAAGGTTCGGTCAGACTCTTTCCAAAAGATGCTTCTCATGGAGTTTCTATTTTTTTTTTGAACAAAGGAAGCATATATATATATATATATATATATATATATATATATATNGCCAGTAGTTTCTTCTTGAGCGAAGAAGTCTTGTATAAAAGAACTCCAAATCTGAACCTTTTAAGATGAGTGGATGCCCAAGAGGCCGAAAGAATCATGATTGAAGTACACGCAGGAGTATGCGGACCCCGTATGAACGGATACGCCCTTGCAAAGAAAATCCTTCGGGCAGGTTATTACTGGATGACCAGGGAAAAAGATTGTTTCAGTTTTGTCCGAAAATGTCATCGATGTCAGGTACATGGTGACCTGATTCATGTACCGCCTTCAGAATTGCACCCTATGTCGGCACCATGGCCGTTCGTTGCTTGGGGTATGGATGTCATTGGGCCAATCGAGCCAAAAGCTTCAAATGGGCACAGATTCATCTTAGTGGCCATTGACTATTTCACAAAGTGGGTTGAAGCAGTCACTCTCAAAGCCGTCACCAAGAAAGCAGTGGTGGACTTCGTGCATTCCAACATTATCTGTCGTTTTGGTATTCCTAAAACTATCATTACGGACAATGCTACAAATTTGAATAGTCATTTGATAAGGGAGATATGCAAACAATTTAAGATCACGCATCGGAATTCTACCCTTCATCGGCCCAAAGCTAATGGTGTCGTTGAAGCGGCGAATAAAAATATCAAGAAGATCCTCAGGAAAATGATTCAAAGTTCTAGACGATGGCATGAAAAGTTGCCTTTTGCATTGTTGGGATATCGCACAACTGTGCGCACCTCAGTTGGGGCAACAGCCTATCTATTGGTTTATGGCACTGAAGCTGTAATACCCGCGGAAGTTGAAATTCCATCTTTTCGAATCATCGTTGAAGCTGAGATTGAGGACAATGAATGGGTCAAGACCTGTCTAGAGCAATTAACACTGATTGATGAAAAACGGATGGCCGCGGTTTGCCACGGGCAGTTTTATCAACAAAGAACGGCCCGTGCCTACAACAAGAAAGTGCGGCCTAGGAATTTTGAAGTAGGGCAACTCGTTTTGAGACGTATTCTCCTGCATCATAAGGAAGCAATCGTACATTATAAGAAAATTGTTTCCAAAAGGGGCGTTGTACTTGGGAGACATCGAAGGAAATGACCCCGAAACAGCTATCAATGTGGGCGGGGTCAAAAGGTATTACGTTTAACCCTTCTACAATGCTAATATTCTCCGATTAGGATGACGAAGGATTTCGTTCTCGCTACCCAAACACTGTTAACCCGTTGCAAACCCTTTGAGCCTGTTACCTTTCATTGATTACCCTCTTTGGAACCCGAAAATGTTGTGTAAAAAAACACAAAAAAAGAGAAGAAAACAAAACAAAATAACAAAAACAAAAGAAAATCAAAAACAAAGTTTCCTGAACTACGTTCGACTTGATTCCGAAAGGATACGTAGGCAGCCTCTCTCTGGGGTTCAGTCACACCAAAACAAAAATCGACATTTCCCAAAAAGTGAAACTGGGGCAGAAGTTATAATGGTTCGGCGATGGTTCGCCTGAAAGGTTCCAAAGTTATAATTCAATCCAAACTCTTTTTATCCCAAAACCTGTTCAAGCCCTTTTAATCAATCGGTAAAGATGTTCAAAATTGGAGAATATGGTTACTTGGATCTGATACAATCAAATGAGAGAAATAAATGAGAGAGTCTTATCGGTGAAAACCCCCAGGGGCACCGTAAGACGACGGTGAGTAGAGAAATTAAAAATGAGAGAGTCTTGTTAGTGAAAACTCGCAAAGAGCACTATAAGGCGATGGTGAGAAGAGAAATGAGAGAGGTCAGTTGGTGAAAACCCGCAAAGGGCGCCACTGATCGGAAAAGAGATCCCTTACAGCCATCGGTACTGATAGAGTCCTGGCAAGGTTTCTCGGTTTTGAGGTATGGGTTATGATGGGTTTACGATAGTTGGATGGTTTGCACAGATCGGGTATCCAGTCCAAGAAGCGTGTCATGTCTATTGAAGTCTGCATGCATCCAGATAAGTCCTTCTTTCCTTACCCCGAAAGGGACGCTTCTCATTTAAATTCATTATCCTATCCGTTGTTTACTTTGCTTTGAATCCCTTTCGGTCTAACTCTTCTCCGAAACTAATACAAAGAAAAGATGGCAAGATTGGTTTTATAGGGTTTTGTTTGACAAAAGTTAATATTCAAGAAAGCACCCAGCCTCAGCAGGTGCATCAAGTCGGCCTCGACTGGCCATAATGGGCGATGCTCCAGAGTCAAAAACTCTTGAAAAGAAAGGAAATCAAAGTCAAGTGCCCATAAAGGCAAAACAAGATGGAAAAGGGCCAAGCCCCACACGGTTTAATCATCATGATTGGAATTTGGGGAAACTCAAGATACCCGGGTTTAGAAATGAAACCAAATTCCAGAGGACCAGCGAGCTATGGAGATTTTTATTGAAAGAGCTGGGCCAAGATCAAGTGATTGAAACACTCAAGGCCACGAAACCAACCACCATTTCAAACTGACAAATTGTACTTTGTTTGAAAAACAGGAAACAGGTGCAATCCAAAGCAACCTTGCAAAAAAAAACAGGTGCAACCAAAAAGAAACTGCGCGAGGGCTAGAAATAGTTTTGCAGCAACAACCCAAAAAGGGAGGTCTCCTCCAAATTCTTTGCTACATTTTTATTCATTTTTCGTAGATAAAAAAAATAAAAAAGTGAAATAAGAAGAAGAAAAATTCAAAACTATGGTAGCATAGGGTCCCCAATCTCTAGCTTAGTCTTTCCAACATAGGGTCTCACTCCCTAGTTGATTCCGGCATAACCCGATGACTTTCCCGGCATAACCCAAGAACCTTTTCCGGCATAACCCGATGACTTTCCCGGCATAACCCGAGGACCTTTTCCGGCATAACCCGATGACTTTCCCGGCATAACCCTAGGACCTTCTCGGCATAACCCGAGGACCTTTTCCGGCATAACCTGATGACTTTCCCAGCATAACCCGAGGACCTTCCCGGCATAACCCGAGGACCTTTTCCGGCATAACCTGATGACTTTCCCGGCATAACCCGAGGATCTTTCCGGCATAACTCGATGACTTTCCCGGCATAACCCGAGGACCTTTCCGGCGTAACCCGATGACTTTCCCGGCATAACCCGAGAACCTTTCCGGCATAACCCGATGACTTTCCCGGCATAACCCGAGGACCTTTCCGGCATAGCCCCATGACTTTCCCAGCATAACCCGAGGACCTTTCCGGCACAACCCGATGACTTTCCCGGCATAACTCGAGGACCTTTCCGGCATAACCCAATGACTTTACCAGCATAACCTGATAGGCTTTTCCAGCGTAGGGTCCCATTCCTTAGTTGATGCCAACATAACCTGGTAATCTTTCCAACTTAGGGACTCCGATCCCTATTTGATTTCATTTTAGATATAGGGTCTCTGCTCCCTAATCTCTTTTTCTCAAGGATACACAATCATGATTTTATTGCTTTCAATAAAGAAATAGTTTAGATTTCTGTTGCAATAACTCACGAAATTTTCCTAGTGAAAAATGGGGCAGAAAATTTCGTTTGTTTGTTTGTTTTGGTGCCTGAACAGGTTTTACCATAAGGCACGAAGTTTGAGATGACCAAAAGAAAAGGTCTCAATCCAAATAAAAAGAAAAAGAAAAACAAGAAAAGAAGTTGAACTCTAAGTGTAGAAGCTGAGAAAAGATGCGGACTGCTCAAGAATATGATTGAAGTCACAAGCTTTGCATGTCCTGCCTTGATCCGAGAAGCTAAAGAAGAATGAACCAGCGGTTGTAGCTAACGAACATCAAGATTCAAATCAGAGTCTGCAGGAAGAACCAGCCAAGACTCAAGATCAAGCTTTAGAAGGTTTATAGATAGGAATCTTGTAACTCGTTCTTGATAGGCTTAGTTAGTTTAGCTTTTCATCTTTCATTTTGGTGTAATAAGGAGCTCAGCAAGCAGAAACAGCAGCAACAGCAGTGAAATCACAGTTTCTCGGTAGTCCCAGCTACCAAAACTTTCAGAACTACACTAACCTGATTCCTTTATAGCCAAGGATATGTAGGCAACCTCCGAAGCAAGGTTCGGTCAGACTTTTCCTAAAAAATGCTTCCCAGGGAGTATGCAGACGGGCAAAAATCGCTTGTAATTGCTCATTTTATCTTTGCCCGAAAACTCTTCGTGTTTCCGAGCAAAGAGGGGCAGCTGAGAGCATGTGATTTTTGGGGATTTTTATTAATTGTTTGCATTTTGTGCACGTTTAATTTTGTTAAAATCATGAAAAATGCCCCAAAAATGTCAAAATATCATGCATTGCATATTAGATTTTTGTGTTCATACTTTAGGATTTATTGGTTAATTAATTGCCTTATTAAAACGAAAATCACAAAAATATTGTTCATTTTTACATTTTTAGTTTTTAATATTAGATGAGTAATTTTTTTTCATTAATTTAGGATTAATTAATTTTTTAAATATTATAATTAGATGATTATCTTGATTTCACAATTTAGATTAATTTAGGATTTAATTAATTTAATTAGGGTTTTAAAATTAAAGAAAAAAGAAGGGAAAATGAGAAAGGAATTTGATTTATGGTCAAATCTGGGCCCAAAACCTTTTATGGCCCAAACACAAACACACCCGCCCCAGACCAATTGTGATATACCCGGTCTAGATCCAGCTAACCTAAACGACGTCGTTTCCCACATCCTTCAATCACAACCGTTGGATACTTTTGATCTAAAGGCTCGGAACTCAATACCCTAAACCCTTATAACTGTCTGAATAGACCCCCCCCCCCCCCCAACCCTTCAGAACACTCCCCATTCCCCATCTCTCTCTAAATCGAAAACCTAGCCGCCCTAATATACCTCGCCGTCTCCGCTGTGGTCCGCCGACCGGAAATCGCCTCACGGCAGCGGACCACCTCCAAACCCTACCAAATTAACATCCTGTAACCACCTTCTCTTCCTCTTTCCATCTATCACCACAGCTCCTTTCAAGCAAATCCAGAACCCCTCGAATCTTAGATCTAAGATCCCCAAAACCCTAAATTTTTGCCCTTTTGATTTTTCGGTCGGCTTCTAGGTCATTTGAACCCAAGACTTCCATTAGTCGACTGTTCTTGTTAAGAACAGTTGATTAATGGCCGTCCAAGTTCACTTTTACCCCGTTAAATTTGGTCAAGTTCATAACTGGTCCATTCCAAAACGAGCCTTAGGTAATTTCTTTTCCGTTTTCTTTTTATTCTATCTTCTGTCTTCTTTCATGTTCATTTTCTCTTTCTTATTTAGCCTGCATGATTTAGGTAAATATTAGGTCTTTTCTTGTCTGTTTGATTTTATCTGTCTGTATCCATTCGTTTGTGTTAATTGAAGCATGCTGAATGTTATAACTCTTTGAAGCTTAATTTCGATTGCATAAGATTTAGGTTAATTAGGATTAACGTTTAGATTTGGATAAATTGCATGACTGTTCTTTTCTTCTCCATGTTTCTGGTTGTTTCTCTCTTATGATTATTTGTTCAGTGTTTATTTTAAGTTGATTAGAATGGTTTTACTCAAGTCCCAAAAGTTAATTAACAATCTATTAGACCTGTTTCTCACTAGCTAGTAGAAACTTGAGCTTAGTTGATTAATTCGTTTGGTTTGCAAATTGATTAGTTTAATTTCTAGGTTTTCTTGGCCTCATCTATCTGTTTCGTCTTGATTACTGTTTTTAGACATAGGTTTTAAAATTCAGTGTTCTTGTTTAAAAATTAACTTGTTTATTTACTAGTTAGGTGTTCATTTGTTTGAATTAAAACTTGGATACCCTTAATCCTCAAATTCAGAATTAAAGGGGCAATTGAAACAAGTTTAGGAACCCTAATGTAGAATTACCTAGCTGGTTCTAGAAGGTCCTAAGGGGATCCCTAGAATCAAAATAGGATCAGAATATAGGGTATAACTGAAATAATCAGTAATTGAAGGGTTAAAATTGGGTTTTACATTAGGTAAAAATCAGAAGGTTCTAGCATTTGTACAGCTGTCCCCATTTCCAGCATGAAAAATGCTGGAATTGGGCTGAAAAAGGACAGACAGCTGTCCAAATATGTTGTACTATCTGACACTTAGGGAATTTAGGGTAGAATGTGCCATTTTGATGCTATTTTGGCATACCCTATAAAAGAAAAGGTGACTCCCTCATTCTGCAGAGAATTCATTAGCCTATGATCACCTAAAAGTTTCTGAATACACAAAAGAGAAAATCCCTGCAACTTTCTTTCTAAAAACATCAGTTTCTGGTTAGATTTCTGGGCTGGTTTTTCTTTAGTGTTCTGATTTGGGAAAATCTAAGTGTTGGTCCTTTGGTATTTCTAGGTTTACTTTCTGTTGTTGTTCTGGGTTTTTGCTGGTTCATAGCTTCCATTTAGAGCTTCATTTTGCTCCATTTTGATCATTACTGCAGTAGGTATGTAACTCTTGGTCCAAAATTAATCTTGAACGAGATATGGTTTGGATTCAAATACGTATGATGTTTTTGCCTGTAGTCCCTGTACTTGTCTCAAACTCATTTTTGTTTTTATCCAATAGATGTTGCTTCCCTGAAATTCCAGACTTTCTTTTCTTGTTAAAATGACTTCTTGCCATGCTTATGTATGAATCATGCCTATATAAATTGAACTAATATGGTCATTCGATTGGCACTAGCCATTGCCTGTTATTTTGTTGTTATACAACGTTAAATGGTTTTATCCATTGTAATGAAGTTTTACTTCGATTTTCTGGTTGTATGCGAGTGGTAACAAGAGACGAAAATCTCAGAGCTGGAACCAAAAGTTGACTTGTAAAAATAGCTTTTGTAGCAGATTTTTGCAAGCTAAAGCTTGCTGGAGGGTGTGGCAACAAATGAAAAGCTCAAAATCATGTTAATATTATCTAGACATATAGTTGTATCTAAGATTGTGTTGTAATTTAAATCTATGGACTGTTCACTAGTAAACTGACTTTTGGTTTGTAATAATTTTTAAATTGATTGTTGTGATTAATAGTCGCATTGTTAGTGTCATGTCAATAGCTAGTGTTATAAATACCGTTTGTTGGTCCAGAATTGTTCAAATGAGGACTATACGAAATGGGCCAGACTTGTAAGATTGGCCGAATTGGGGAGATGACCTAAACAAGTCTGAACACAGGCAGCTTAGGCCTGGGTACTAAGCCCAATAGCTTGACCCCAGCTATGGGCTTCCTTCATTAGGCCAATTATTAATAGTTAAGCGGCCGTGCTAGAACCACGGAACCCGGGAATGCCTAACACCTTCTCCCGGGTTAACAGAATTCCTAACCTAGTTTTCTGGTTTAGCAGACTTTTAAATAAAGTTAAAATTCTCCTCGATTTTGGGATTTATAATAAACCGGTGACTTGGGACATCAAATAAATTATGCCAAGTGGCGACTCTAAATAAATAAAAATAATCTCATTTCGAATAATGTCACTTTAATTGGAAAAACTCCCTTATATCCCCTTTCGGGTGAAAAAGGAGGTGTGACAGTATGCGGTCCGCACTTTACTTCAATCATCATCTGAGCATCAATCACCAGATTTGCGGTCGCATAGATGATTTTGCGGTTCGCGCTTTCTTCTACGGCCGGAGAATTACCAGAATTTCTGAAAAATAGAGAACTAGTAGTAATTTGGCAGGGAAATAGGAGGCTCTCGTGCTATAATTTGGCAGAGAAAATTCATAGGGGCCACAACGGAGATCCAATTCGGCACTACGTCAGTGTGTGTTACTACTACTACTATTATTATTATTATTATTATTATTATTATTGATGTAAACTGTATATCTAAATAAAAATCTTTTAAAAATATTAATGGGTATAAAGGTATTTCCTATCACTTAGTTTTAAATTGTGGATTTTTTTCTGAGTTTGGTAATTTGATGATTTTACAAAGATGAAAATTTTGTGAATTATCATTTGTTGATATTATGTTATATGAAACCAAAGAGCTAGCACCCCTAAGGTTAAAGGTCAGCTTTCATCACCCCACCAAATCTAACGACAAACCAACAAAAGATTTTTCACTTGAAAAAGGTACTTTGCATAGTAAACTTTCACAATCAATCGTTACTAGCCACTCTAATTTTCATGATTTTACCCTCAATAACACACTTATCTATCAGAAATTTAAAAGAAATAAATCTTTCTTTTTTACACTTATATCCAATCAAACACCATTACATAAATTAAGACAGAGTAAGTACATAAAAAATTATTAGTAATAATAAAACACACTCATTTGACAATGGAAATGACTTCCATTATCTCCCTTTCCCCCTTTTGCGTGTGTGCGTGAGTCATTTTTGTCTTTGGGATAAAAATTGGGTGCGATCTGGCTTAGGAAAAGACAAATAAGAAAACATCAAAAACTTAAATATTTTCACAGGTTGTTTACACCATAAATTAAGACACACGTTTTTATACATATTTATAATTTAATCATGATTGAGTGATTGTATTGGAGAAAATTTGTATTCATATGATGACGTGTCCTGACATGTGTAACGGATAATGAGTTGTGATTTGCCACGGTTCAAGAGTTACAAACAGATACGGGTAAAAAGAGGCACGAGACGAGAGGCTCAGCGCCCCGTTCCTGTTTAAGCTTATTTACATACGAGTGAGAAGAATGAACCTGGCTAAAGAAAAAGATGCAAATACGGCATTTAAAGGGTATTAAATGCTGGAACCGTTAAGGAATATATATATTCAATGTAATGATTATGTAACGTAGTATTTAATGTCATTAATCACTCATAATAGCCTCATTATGACTTAGGCATAACGTGCATTTCTAAAGATTCCCAAAGGGACCTATAAAAGGAGCAATATGTAATCATTGGAGGGTCAAGTGACTATTGAAATATACTCTGATTTACCAGCTTTCAATTTGGCTATTCTAAAATTTCTTTCTTTATTTACTTTTTCGATTATCAGTAACCTGATTCTTCTAATTTTTAGCTTTGACTAAAAATCTATTTTTTGGTTAAACAAATTGGTTCCGTTACCGGGAATCTGATAGTCAATTATATTTCAACCTGATTTTCTTGATTGCATCAATCATGTCAAACAACAATGACAACACTCAAGGAAACCCAGAAATTCAAACAATCCAACAACTTCAGGGAGACTCTCCACGAGGCTCTCCACAAGGCTCTCCACGAGGTTCCCCACGACGGTCTCGTGAAGGCACTCCTGATGGATCTCACACAGATGGACAGGCTCAATTCGAAAATATTGAAACCATGAATGAGGCTTTGCAAAAACTTATTGCCTCTCAAGTCAATAAAGCTCTTCAGGCTTTTGTTAGCCAATTACTTGCTGTTCCACCCACATCTACTCCAAACAACAATACTTTGGAGAATCCTCGTTCTGGATTGGTTAATTCAGGTAGTGGTGGAACCCCTAGTGAAACACAAGAGGGAGACCCAAGTAATCCAGTTAATTCTGATTTACAAAATCTAGTACTAACCTTGCAGAAACAGCTTAAGGAGCAAAATGAACGCATAGAACAAATACCTGGAGTACCGCCCGTGATCAAGGGAGTAGATATAGATAAATATTTCCAACAACCATGGAAGCCAAGTGCTGCCCCCCTCCCAATTCCAAAGAAGTTTAAGATGCCTGATATTCCAAAGTACGATGGTACATCAGATCCACGAGATCACGTTGCTGCATTCACAACAGTTGTCAAGGGCAATGATTTGACTAAGCAAGAGATTGAGTCGGTCTTGGTCAAGAAATTCGGTGAAACACTCACTAAAGGGGCCTTAACATGGTATTCTCTTTTACCTGAAAATTCTATAAATTCGTTTGCTGAGCTTGCAGATTTATTTATCAAAGCACACTCGGGAGCTCAAAAAGTTGAAAAGAGAATGGAAGACATCTTCAAAATCAAGCAAGGAGATTCAGAGTTGCTTAGAGAGTTCGTAGATAGATTTCAATGGGAAAGAATGACGCTGCCACGAGTACCTGACAATTGGGCAGCCATAGCCTTCGCTAGTAATTTGAATGAGAAGAGTTCAGAAGCCACAAGGCGACTCAAAGAAAGCCTTCGAGAATTCCCAGCAACAACGTGGAATGATTTCTACAACAGATACAGTACAAAGATGAGGATTGAAGAAGACATTATTTTACGACATAAAACAGAAGAAAAGGTAAGCTCAAGGCGTGTGGAAAATAAAAAGAGATCCGGTAAAAACAGGTACGAGCCATACATGGGACCTGCGGGAAAAGACTCACGATCAAGGCAAGATAATCAAAGGTACGATCACAAACCTAGAAACAGGGAATCAGGCTCCTCATCGAGGTTCGAAAATGATCGGAACAC
>NW_017671387.1:167764-263554 GCF_001879085.1 Nicotiana attenuata
GGCATAGGATGCCAATTGTTAGATTTCAGATGCTGGGTCTTCGCGAGTTGTGGTTTGTCCGAGACTTGGTGAAATTGTGGAAAGAGTTGGATAAGACCTTTGTGAACATCATTGTAGGATATGAGTTATTGACTTGTTTTCCCATTTCTGTGTTGTGACCTTAGGATTTGGATTGTGATTCTGTCGTCATTTCCTATCCTCATTTATTATATTCTCGTTGTTACTTGTTGTATTTTTCCCTTATTGTGATTTGTAGCATTCTTGGTCATTCATACAGTCTTTACATAATTATATGTCATTTCCATTATTCCTATGATTATACTGTTTATTGACCGGTAGGTGCCTTGACTGTTCCTCGTCACTACTCCACCGAGCTTAGTCTTGATACTTACTGGGCACCGCCGTGGTATGCTCATGCTACTCTTCTGCACATTTTTGTTGTGCAGATACAGGTACTCCCACTCAGTTCTGTCAGCCTTGGAAGGAGGCGTATCGGTAGAGACTTTGAGGTATATCTGCTACGTCCGCAGACCGAGGAGTCCCTTTCCAGCTTTCTGTAATAAGTATAGCTATTTCAGTATTTCTCCTTTGTATAGATATTCTTGAGTCAGAGCCTCTTTTGTATCCCTTAGCTTGTGATTTATGAGTTTCCGGGTTTTGGGAATTGTTTTAGACTTGTGATGTTGAGTTGTACTTGCCATGCGGCATTCAGTACAGTTCCCTTTAGATATTTGATTTGATTTTTCTCTATTTTTCCGCAATTATTACATTTTCGCAAGTGTTAGGCTTACCTGGTCATGGGGACCAGGTGCCGTCATGACATGTTCACAGTTGGTGAACTAGGGTCGTGACATCTAGCCATGACTTGGGCCTGTCTTGGCCATTTGGCCATGACAATTGGCCCAGACCTAAGAGGAAAGTTCTAAAAGTGTACCAGCTGTCCAGAATTGGTTAAAAAAAATGCTCAAAAACTGGACAGCTGTCCAATATTCTTTGTCACAATATGTTGTACTATCCAAAGAATTTAGGTCAGAATATTCTTTGGATACTATTTTTGTATGCCCTATATAAAGAAAAGTTACTCTTTCATTAATATAGATTTTCAGACCCAAAAATACCAAAAAAAGTTCAGCTATACTATTACATTGGTAGCTGATCCAATTTCTAATTTAAGAAGAAAAAAGCTAGAAAAAGTTTCTGGGATTTCTGGTTTTATAAAGTCGAAACATGGATGGAGTGTGAAGTTGTGTGTAGTGTTGTTTGTTGCTGCTGATCTTTACTGATTTCTTGCTGAAGTTATTCACTTTGTTTTGTTCTCTATAACCAGGTACTTCTTGGATCTTGTATAACAAGTGGAATGCAAGCATGCTTTTCTTTTTCAAAGATGTGTTTTGTAATATGAAGTTATGTTCAAATTTCAAGTTTCAGTTCGTATTCTATGTTTGCTGTTAACTCAGTCCATTTTCTTTGTAATTTTCTTTAGCTTTTGTTCAAGCCATGAATCTACTATGCTAGTCTATGATTTAGTTATGACCCTCATGTTTGAATGATTAAAAAATTAGTTTAGTTTTCGTGTATTGTTCAAGAGCTCAGGGTGATTGATGCTGCATTGAGCTCATTTGTTGTTCATCTGTGTGAGATGCCATGCTGGTCTTGGTATCTCCTTTGGATTTTGACGTACAAACATGTGCTGAACTTTAGTAGAATTTCAGTCTAAATCGTTTAGCTTTAAAAAAAGAATGTTGAATTCCAGTTTTCTTTATGTGTGTTTTCTCCTAAGTTATTTAGCTGTCTTGTTTTCTCAGCTCTATACAAAGTGTTTTGAATCTGCTTGATAGTCAATAGTTTAGTGGGGAATTTCATATGTGAATGTTCGAATTAGATCATCTTTTCACGTATTGATTCAGGATTTCAAGTTGGTAAACAGCTCCAGTAGTTTATTTGGATGTATTTTAAAAATTTTGACTAGCATATTATGCATGTTCGAAAAAATGCAGCGTTTGGTTTCGAAGTACATTCAGTTTAAATTGTCACTAATTTCAGCACTATCAAAATGATTGTAAATTTGAGTTTAAGGTGATCTATGAATAGCTTAAGGTTTGATCTTATTTTGTTATTACTAAATGCATGATAATGAGTTAAGTCCCATCATGTCAGGCGTTTAGCATTTCATTTTTTTTAGGATTTATGCAAATATTTAGTTATACATGAGGCTGGCGTGAATTAAACTTCAGCAGGCCTTAATGTTGAATTCTGTTCTTGAAAAAGTGATTGGGCCTGGCGATGGCCCAAATAAGGCTGCCCAGCCAAAAAGAGGACCCCCTCCCCCTTGTTTCCATTCTCCTTTATTTTCACGCTTGGGCTCAGTTTCGAGCCCAGTTAGCCCCAGCCTTATTTTTCCTTGCAAATTTTCTTTAGATAAGGTGGTGGGCTTGCTGCTGACCCAAGTCTCTCCAAAAATGATTAAAGGTGTAACACATCTACCCCAAGCATGGATACAATTAGCAATCTTTTTAATAATTTGAGGCGTGCCATTCACAAATGAATTCCATAATCTATGGCCCTCACATTAATACCAAAACCAGTGTGAAAAATACTTTGAACATTCACAACTAGTGTAGAAAATACTTTGAACATTCGTAATTTTCTTTAGGCACGTTTATAATAAATCATCGTGACTACAGGTACGGTTCCCGTGATGTAGTTGCGATACATAATTTCCAAATCCGGGGGTACATTTATTTGACCCGGCCATAACTTCTAATAATGTTAATAAATTAACTATGTTGTAGATCGTGGGTACGGTTCCCGTGACACGATTCACAATGTGTATCAAACAAATAAGTGTACGACAATCGTAACTTGTTCAAGAAATAATTCCATAAATCCTAAAAAGCGTTGAAATTAATTAAAAGCGGTTATAAAGTTAAAAATGTACACTAGGTATAAAACATGTAGTAAATCAGATAATTAGGCCAATATTAATAGTTAAGCGACCATGCTCGAACCACGGAACCCGGGAATGCCTAGCACCTTCTCCCGGGTTAACAGAATTCCTTACCTAGAATTTCTGATTTCGCAGACTTTTAAATAAAGACGATTTTCCTCGATTTGGGATTTAAAATAAACCAGTGACTTGGGACACCCTAAATTATCCCAAGTGGCGACTTTGAATTAAATTAAACAATCTCATTTCGATTTATGTCACTTTAATTGGAAAAACTCCCTTAAATCCCCTCTCGGGGTGGTAAAAAGGAGGTGTGACACCACCTCTATCACTTTCTTGATTTTGTTGGTCAGTATCTTGGCAACAATCTTATACAGTATAGTGCAGCATGCTATTGGCCTATAATCTTTCACCTGGAGTTGGAGCTGGGATTTTAGGGATCAATGTAATAGCAGTACAGTTCCATGCTGGCATCATTTTCCTTGTATGAAAGAAATATTTCACTGCCTCATAGATGTCCTATTTCACAGTCTCCCATTGCTTATTGAAAAATTCTATAGGGAATCCATCCACTCCAGGAGCTTTATCATTTGGCATATCCCTAATAGCTGCATCAATCTCCTCATGTGTTATGTCGATTATCAATTCCTGTTGGTGCTTTAAGGTGAGGCAGTTTCCTGCTTTTATGAAACTTGTGTTTGGTCAAGGCATTAATCCATTTGCCTTCCCCGTTAGCTTTGTAAAGAAGGTAAGAACTTCTTTTTCCACAGCTTTTGGATCATTTATCTTCACTCCCATTTCATAATATATGGATGTGATGGCATTTTTGTTGGCCTTTATTTTCATCTATGCATGGAAGTATTTTGAATTTGAGTCTCCATAATCAATCCAGGTTGCTCTAGACTTCTGCCTCAAGATTCTTTCTTCTTTTATGCTCCATTTTTCCAATTCACTAATACTTTGTTTCTCCTGCTCAATCAGCATTTAATCAAAGGGATTAATGAGAAGTGTTGATTGTACACATTCTAACCTATGCCTTGCTTGATTCAACCATTGTCACCATGTGGATCTTTAATGGCTTGGGATATGTAGCTCTCCTCTTCCATAATTGAATCACAACTAGAGAGTGATCAGATACTCCAGGGTCTAAAAAATCTGCTTCTAAGTGCCTATATATTTGAGTACGGTTGAAGTCTCCAAATGCCTAATCAATTTTGCTGTACACTCTACTACTTGCTTGTTGCTTGTTACACCAGGTGAAAAAGCATCCCTTTATCCTAAGTGGAGTCAGTTGCATGTTGTCAATACATTGCTTGAAATTCTGCGCCTCCCCAAATGTAACTGGTTGTCCTATTCTATCATCAGTGCTCAACACATTGTTGAAGTCCCCACTAATGAGCCATAGTGTTTGTATCTGACTTCCTAATAGCTGCAGATCATGCCATAGAACTTCCCTTTCCAGAAGTTTATTCCTAGAATAGACTGCTGTCAATAGAATCTGGAAATTTGTTGCTGGATCCTCCACAGAGCAGTGAATGAATTGCTCATGGATTTTGAGTATCTTGACTATTAGGTGTGATCTCCGTACTAGCCATATCCTACCATTTACCGTTTGGGTATAATTGCAGCAATAGCCCTAGTCTCTAGCAACCCTGTTCAATATATTTTTCGCCTTTCTTTCCTTTACTCTAGTTTCTAAACATCCACATATGTCTATTTTATTATTATGCAGAAAGTGCCTCAGCTCCTTGTGTTTGTAGGGCTTATTCAGCCCTCTAATATTCCAAGTACACACGATCATGGGGGTTCGAGTGTAGGATCAATCCCAGTCTCTGCTACTTTAGAAGTGCTTGGCACACACTCTGCCAGAATCTTGAATCTATTTAGTTTTGGTGCCATCTTCATTTCGAGACTGTTGTTCTATTTCAACACTCTGTCTATGCTGAATTCTGCATTCACCATTCTTTCTGAGCAATTGTGTTGGAGAGTCTACATCAACTGTTTTTTGTTTGTCATTTCCAACTCCTTCCTGCTGATCTCCCTTCATTTTTGCATCTTCTACATCACCTTGCTCTATCTGTTCCTTTGGCTTCCATTCCTGGACTGTCTTTTTCTTTCTTGCTCTGTTCCTTCTTTTTGGTGATTTAAATTCTGCCTCATCATTATTCTATTGTTTGTTCCTCCAACACTCAAAGCTACATGCCAAAATGATTACAGTCACTACATAATGTTGGTTTCCACTCATAGACAATTTGTTGCTAAATAGTTCCTCATGGAGTATCAATTTCTATACTCTCCAGCATTGACAACCTTTACTAGGACTCTCGCATATGAGATTTTGTTGAGATTAGTTGTATATCTATTAGTGTACATATGGGATCCAATAACACTAGCCACTTTGCTAAGTGCATCTACAGTCCATTACCCAAAGGCAAGCCTGGGAAATTTACCCACAAAGGAATGGTGGTGATGCATTTAGGACAGAAATGAAAATCCCTTTCCCAGTTTTGTAAAATAAGTGGGTTATTGTGGTACGAGTATGGACCTGCCTGCATCACTAGATCTCTGCCCTCAACTGTTGAGAATCTAAACACATAGTATCCATCACAATGATACAGTATTTGTGGCTTCGAAAGAAAATCCTAGACAGATGTAATAAAAGTCTCCATAGATTTCTCATATGGAGTATCACCTAGTACATGGCCAATTAAAGCAGTAGCCCAGTAGTCATTTAGATTTTGAACATCTTCCTGAACAATTTGGACTACAATCTTACCATCTTGATGACTAGAAGGCACATAGTCCAGTCGCATGCCCATCTGAGAATTGCGATTTTGTTGCCTTAGATCTTTTGCATGTTGATTCAGCATGTTTTCTCCTTGAGCTATTGGTGCTTGTTGATCTAGGGTTGGGGAAGGTTGCACAGATGATCTTGCCTCTGAGAATTGTAGTCTTCCAGGTATTGTTGGCATTTGACTTTTGCCCTTCTAAACCTCCTTCTCCGCAATTAGATCTGCACTGTTCCATTCATTTTCACTGTTACATTCCTTTTCAGAATTGCTTTCAATTTCCTCTCGAATTGGTTGAAATCGAGTTGGAAGAAAGCTACCAAACATTAATGGAGTGAATGCTTGTTGTCCTATGGTCGCCGGAGTTACAGTTGAGCTCGCCATTGCAAGTTGTTTCCGCCGTCTTGCCATCACTGGTGCAAGTTAGCCTATGTTGGCTAAACGTGTGCCGAGAGAGAAGTCATCCGAGACACTCACGAGTTCACTCATATCAAAATTATCCAAATCCAATATCAAAATCTCAATCAAAACCCAAAATCTTAGTTGAAGAACTCTTCCCATTTTCCCAAATTTTCAACCCAAATCCGAAATTAAAAGATGGAATTAATGATAGATTAGTGGGATATAACCAAAATCAAGTGTAGAATAATTACCCAATCGATGCCTCTGAAAATCCGTCGAAATCTCGTCCAAATCCGAGCTCTCAAACTCAAGTTTTGATAAAAATGGTCAAACCCTCGATTTTGAAATGTTATATTCTGCCCAGGTACTTCCTTCTTCGCGAACGCGAAAGGATCCTCCCGTTCGCGAAGAGAAACTTACTCTTGCCCAAAATTCCCTCATCGCAAATTCGATGCCCTTGTCGCGAACGCGAAGGTCTCTCAACTCAACACTACGCGAACGCGGGACCAACATTGTGAACGCGTAGGCAAAAGGGCCTGGGGACCCAGCTGGCCAGGTCCTCTACGCGAACGCGGGACCTCCATCGCGAACACGTAGGCCAACTAACCCAGTGCTTCACGAATGCGGGACCTCCTTCGCAAACGCGAAGCATAGCCACTAGTTCCTCTTTGCGAATGCGAAGAAGGAAACTAGAACTGAAGAACACCAGAAATTTGCAATTTTCCTAAGTCCAAAAATGATCCGTTAACCACCTGAAATCAACCTGAGGCCCCTGGAACCTCAACCAAACATACCTACCAGACCTAAAATATCATACGAACTTAGTCGAGTCCTCAAATCACATGAAACAATGCTAAAATTACGAATCACCCTCCAAACCAAACTTAATGAACTTGAAACTTCAAATTTCTACATCCGATGCTGAAACCTATCAAACCAAGTCCGATTGACCTCACATTTTGCACACAAGTCATATTCAACATTACAGACCTACTCATGCTTCTGGAATCGGTATCCAACCCCGATATCAAAAAGTCCACTTCCGATCCAAATCTCCAAAAATTTGACTTTCGTCATTTCAAGCCTAAATCAGCTACAGACCTCCAAAACACAATTCGGACACGCCTCTAATTCCAAAATCACCCAACGGAGCTAACGGAACTAACAAAACTCCATTCCGGAATCATCTTCACATGGTTACAACTATGGTCAAAATCCTAAGACTTAAGATTCTATTTAGGGACTAAGTGTCCCAAAACACTCCGAAATCAAAAAACAAAACCTCCCAACAAGTCACATAAGCAGAAAAGATACGGGAGAAGCAGTTAATAGGGTATCGGGACTATTACTCTCAAAGTGACCGGCCGGGTCGTTATAGATGAAGAAACCATGATGACATCAGGGTTGAAAAGAGGTCATAGCAGAACATTGAAAAGAGGTCATAGAGTCACATAGAATATCGCAGAATCCTTTACCTGCACATGATACTACACACTTTGTGGGGATGATATGTGGTAACATGGAACACGAGTATCCTCTGGGGAACTTGCTGATTGAAGTTAATGAGATTGAAATTGGAGAAGGCCCTGGTGATTCTGATGAGCAAATTTGTGGCTAAATGTCAAGCTTATTGAAAAGTCATTCCCTCATCACTAGGAAGGAATCTTGGTAGCTTGTTTTGATGTATTTTCTATTATCTGGGTTATTTCAGAGTTGTGATCCAGATTTTACTTATTTTGTTGAGTCAAATTCTTCTATCCCTCTATCTTGTCTGTGTGAGTCTTGTATTGTTGTCAAACCCTTCCATCCTTTATTCAATGAAATATAATTTGTTCTTTTGTGTCATTCTTTGCTTAATTCTTTCCCGCTAGTTCTAGTGACATGACATGCATGCAGAATTTTTGGCCAGATCCTAGAAAATTGATTTAGTCTTGAATTGGATAACTGAGAAAAAGACACTTCTGAGGATGAATTAAGAGTCAAAACTCTTTGGAATTAAACTCGAGTAAAATTCATGTGGAACTAGAATAGTCATACCCATGGAGGTTAATGATCTTTACCTTCAAATCATTGTGAAAGTCGGGTTTGAGTAAGAATTGATTGAAGTTTGTTGGAAAGTTTGACATTAATGGATGAAAAGTGTCTTTCGACCACGACACACCAAGAAGTTAGACATGTTCATCAATGCCATGATTGTGAAAGGACACTATGCTTGGCGTTCTCAAGGCTGGGAGGCCCCTTTTCTGCTATCCAAACACTTTATACCCTTCGTTACTCCTTTTGAGCTTGTGTTATTTTCTTTGACCACCCTTTTTTGGAATCAAGTTCAAGTTAAAAGTAAAAAAATGATGAATGAATAGAAAAGTCCATGCCTCAAGAGTACAAACTAGGGCAACTCTTAAAAAGTTCAAAAAAAAAAAAAAGAAAAGAACAGTCAAAGTTCCATGCCCCCAGAAAATAAAAGTTGGGGAAACTTGCTTTGAAAACCAAAAAAAAGAGAAAAAAAAGACAAAGAAAAAGAAAGAAAGACGAAAAAAATAGTTAGATTAGATATTTGAACTACGTCAGACCTGATTCCTTTAAAGGATACGTAGGCAGCCTCACTCTGAGTACGGTCTAACCAAAATAAAAAAAATACCAGTATCTAAAACTGGGGCATGAGTTTGTTTAGTTTTTGAAAGTGTCGATTCCAAGAGTTGTAAGTGTACAACCACATCATATTGAGTCTCATGAACTTTTATGCCATCCTTTCTTTCTAACCATATCCAAACAAGACCTCTTGATCAGTTTTGAGAATGCCAAGGGAAATCCAAAGAGAAAAATGAGAGAGTCTTACTAGTGAAAACCCTTACATGCACTGTAAGACTACGATAAATAGAGATAAATAAATGAGAGAGACTTGTTAGTGAAAAACTCTCGGGGCACCACTAATCGAAAGTGAGTCGTGAAGCTGATGCAAAGAATTAACACAAACAAGCCCGACTTCAAAGGCATAGGAATGACAAGAGGAAATATTGGATCAGTTTGATAGATCAGGCCGTTTAGTCAAAAATGCATGTCATGATCATTAAGGCTAGTTATTGAAAAAAAAACTCTTTCTTCTGTCCTTCCTGAAAGGGGCATTTCTTGTTAGTATTGTTACTTTGCATCATTGCGTCTTTCACTCTGAGTCAGTCCTTGTCAAAACAAGCAAGAAAAGATTTCAAAATCTGCTACCAACTTTTCAGTTGCACAAAGTAAATTTGGCCACACAACCAGTTGTTATAGTCAATATGCCTTGAGGATTCATGCAAAGGCTTCCCCCAAAAGACTCTTGTCAGCCTACTTGGCTAAAGAAAGCAAAGATAACCTCAAGGTTAATCAGGGATTCTCTATAGTACCGAACAAGGACTATGAAGTGGGCACATCATGCAAAAGGCACTTACTAGTTGTGATTCTCTCTGACAGAAAAATTGCTCCAAAAGAAAAAGCCATTCAAGATATCAGAAAAGGTCATCCAAGAAAAGAAAAATCTTTTTTGAGACTAGGCTAATTGAGCCACAAAACACAACTGGCACTAGGAGCGAAATAATCAGGGTTGATACAGAGAGTAAAGGTCCCTTGTAAGCAACAACAGAGTCTCCCAGCAGTGCAATCAACTACTAATACAGTCGGTCTTAGGCTAGATGATCACAAAGTCAAGCTGCCCAAAACTCAAGGCCACAAACCGGCCAACACTTTTAAAACTAACAAATTCTCTATTTGAAGCAGGAACAAAGCAGTGCAAGGAAAGTGGTTAAAAACAAAGAAGAAGAAGAAAAAAGAGAAAAGAAAAAGAAAAAAAAGGATAAAAAGAAGAAAAGATAAAGAAGAGAAGAGAAGAGCTGACAAAATGCATAAAATCATGTCATTTCTCTTCACATTTTCCTCTTAGGGTAATGCATCCTGGTATGATGGATCTTTCCTTCCGATAAACGTCTTAGTCTGATGAATCTTTCTCCTAAGATAAGAAAACCTAGTCTGATGAACTTTTTCCTAGGATAAAAATCTTAGTCTGATGAATCTGATGAATCTTTCTCCTAAGATAAGAAAACCTAGTCAGGTGAATTTTCTCCTAGGATAAAGATATTAGTCTGATGAACTTTTCTCCTAAGATAAAAAGCCCTAGTCTGATGAATTTTCTCTTAGGATAAGAAAATTTAGTTTGATGAATCTTTCTCCTAAGATAAGAATCTCTAGTCTGATGAATTTTCTCCTAGGATAGACATCTTAGTCTGTTGAATCCTTCTCCTAAGATAAGAAAACCTAGTCTGATGAACTTTCTCCTAGGATAAAAGTCTTAGTCTAATGAATCTTTCTCCTAAGATAAGAAGTCCTAGTTTGATAAATTTTCTCCTAGGATAAACATCTTAGTCTGTTGAATCCTTCTCCTAAGATAAGAAAACCTAGTCTCATGAATTTTCTCCTAGGATACAGGTCTTAATCTGATGAATCTTTCTCCTAAGATAATTAAAATATATATATATATATATATATATATATATATATATATATATATATATATATATAAAACCTAGTCTTATGAATTTTCTCCTAGGATAGAAATCTTAGTCTCATGAATCTTTCTCCTAAGATAAAAATTTAAAAAAAAAAAACTAGTCTGAAGAACTTCCTCCTAGGATAGATGTCTTAGTCTGATGAATCTTTCTCCTAAGATAAAAGCCCTAGTCTAATGAATTTCCTCCTAGGATAACTAAAAAAAGAATTCTAGAAAATAATAGTCAATTGTTCGTGCCCTCCAAAATAAGCGTTGGCGCAATTTGTTTAAATAATGGTTTTCTCAAAAGAAAAGAAAAAGAGTCCTTCTTGGTACACTATTCCCCAACTGTTATTTCCAATGTAGGGTCTCCACTCCCTAGTTGATATTATTTTAGACCTAGGTTCTCCACTTCCTATTTGATGTTATTTTAGATATAGAGTCTCCACTCCCTAGTCAAATTCACACAACTCATAATTATTTTGTTAGGGATTAGGCACAACAACTTTTATATTCAATTGAGCTTCCAAGTAGTGAATAGTAATGCCAAATGTTAGGCTAGCTGGTCGGAATAAGGCATATGAGAGCCACGACCACCTGAAGCACCATGGGATGCCTGGAGTGCTGAATGAAATGGCCTGGGAGGATGGCCTCTACCAAAAGTACCCCTGCCTCCAGATGAGGCACCACTGAATCTACCAAAATGACGTGTCCTCTTGTCAGACCCCTAACCTCCCCCCTGTGCAAGAACCATCTCAACTCGCCTAAAATCTCATTTCCGGTCTCCTTGGCCATCTGCAACTTGATAGGCTGAGTAAGTCCCTGAATAAACCTCCTCACCCTCTCTCTCTTGGTAGGAAGCGGAAGAATAGCATGACGGTCCAGATCCACAAAACGGGTCTCATATTGAGTGACAGACATGCTGCCCTGCTGAAGACGCTCAAACTGCCTACGATAATCCTCCCTCAATGTGACAGGAAGGAACTTCTCAAGAAATATCTGAGAGAACTGGTCCCAAGAAAGAGCAGGCAACCCAACTAGTCTGGTCGATACAAAATCCTTCCACCATCTCTTGGCGAAACCCATCATCTGAAACACAGCCAAATCAACCCCATTGGTCTCAACTATCCCCATGTTCCGTAGCACCTCATGGTAGTGGTCAAGATAATCCTGTGGGTCCTCAAAAGGTGCACCACTGAAATAAACTGGAAAGAGCTTGGTGAACTTGTCCAATCTCAATAAGCCCTCAAAAGACATAGTTGGTCCATCACCGGCCTGTGCTGCAACAACCGGCTAAGCTAACCTAACTGGCTGGGCTGCTGGAGTCTGATGTTGGGGAACCATCTGCTCTAGAGTGTGAGTAGCGGAAGTCTGTGCTCCTTTCCAACCTGAGAGACGGCTGGGGCCATAGGAAATGTACAGGCCTGGGCCACACTCTCCATAAGGCCCACTAAACGGACTAGAGCGTCCTGAAGCACTAGGGTGGCGATGAACCCCTCCGAGACCTGAGCTGGTCCATCAGGCACAGTCTGAGCTGGAACCTCCTCATCAAACTCCACCTGAGGCTCCACTGCTGGTGCTGCTGCTCGAGTTCTGGGCTGAGCTCTGCCCCTGCCTCGGCCTCTGGCACAACCTCGGCCTCGACCTCTGCCCCTCGTAGGAGCTGCCACTAGGGGCTCTGGCTGCTGCTCAACTGAAGATGCAGTACATGTTCTCGCCATCTGCGAGAGCACAAGAGTAGAAGAGTTCAATTAGCAATAAGAGAACAAAATCGCACGACAGAGAATAACAGAAGTGAAATTTGTTCCTAGATTTCATAGCCTCTGGAAGACAAGTACAGACGTCTCCGCACCGATCCTCCAGACTTTACAAAGCCTGCTCGTGAATTGTGAGACCTAGGCAACCTAGTGCTCTGATACCAACTTGTCACGATCCGGAATTCCCACCTCCGGGACCATGATGGCACCTAAAATTTCACTTGCCAGGCAAGCCAATGTTAGAGAATTCTTTAAGCCAATTTTAGTCAATTAAGCCAAAATGAACTAAAACCGAGTGCGGAATAACATAAATGCCCATAATATCTACTACAATACGGATCTGGAGTCACAACTCACGAGCTTCTAAAATTTTCTACAAACAGAGTCTGAAAGAAATACAACTATTTTGAATGAAAGGAAACAGTAAAATAGGGGAACATAGAAGGGGACTTCAAGGTCTGCGGACGCTAGCAGATCTACCTCGAGTCTCCAATGAGCAATTCCAAGCTGCTACACCTTACGAACAGCTAGGGCCAGTATCAAAGGCTGCACAAAAAGTGCAGAGTGTAGTATGAGTACAACCGACTCCATGTACTCCGTAAGTGTCGAGCCTAACCTCGACAAAGTAGTGACGAGGCTATGATAAGACACCCACATAATAAACATGTGGAGATAACAACATACGTACAAGATTGTCAAATAAAGGCTAAACATGTACTATTGGGAGTGGTACAAGCTAAAGGGGATACAAGATACGAGAAATACAGCGAAAATGATAACCAGAACAGTCAATAAGCCTTCAACCAGTAAAAATAATTAAGCACAATGAGGAAAATTGCACGGCATCACCCTTCGTGCTTATACTCTCTACCTCACAATGAAACAATGATACTGAACGACATCACCCTTCGTGCTTTTACTCTCACTTTCAATATAAATCAATAGATACGTCACGACATCAACCTTCGTGCATTAACTCTCATAACATGGTACGACATCAACCTTCGTGCATTAACACTCACAATATGGCACGGCATCACCCTTTGTGCATTAACACTCTCCCTTACCATATAACAATGAACAAGTAACAACAGGGAGATAGAATAATAAAAATAAGACTTACTTCAATAATGGTTCCACAATACCAATCTCAACTTTAGAAACAATACTCAATGATCACAAAAGCCCATAAATATGGTAAGAACGATCAATTTAACAAGTAACTAGTCTAAACATGGATAACATGATCAAAGTAAGCGATAATTACAAGGAACAAGTCCTACCCGCATGCTTTAGCCCGACAACAACGCACAAGTACTCGTCACCTCACATATACATTGCACCCAACATCTAAACATGTAGCAAATAGACAAACAAGTCCTAATCCCTCAAGTCAAGGTTAACCACGACACTTAACTCACTCCAAGGATCAATTCAAAGCTCAACCACAGCCTTGCCTCTCAAACAAGCCTCCGAACCAATAGAATCTTGCAACTTACCAACCAAACTATTCAAATTAAGCCTTAGAAACTATCCACCATTGTAAAAGATTCAATTTAGGTCATTATTGAAAAAGTCAACTCCCAGGCCCACTTGGTCCAAACCTGAAATTCGGACCAAAATCCGATTACCCATTCACTCCCGAGTCCAATTATGTAATTTGTTTTGGAATCCGGCCTGAATTTGAGTTCTAAATCCCAATTTTAAAAAAATCCCTAATTCTACCCAAACCCCCCAATTCCACCATAAAACACTAGAATTTTGGTTGAAAACTTGTGAAATGTAATGAAAGATTGAAACAAAATAGGTTAGAATCACTTAACAATGATTTGGGGAAGAAGAGTTCTTTGAAAAATCGGCTCAAGGGTTTTCTAGTTTTGAAAATTTGAAGAATGAACAAAAATCTCTTTTCTCGACTATTTGATCAGTCGCAGATGTCGCATTTGCGACCTGGGGTTCGCAGATGCGAAGAAACAGTCCCAATTGCGAAGTCCTTCCATTTCTGCTTTCATCGCATTTGTGATGATGTGTTCGCAAATGCGAACATTGATCTTCCGCATTTGCGACATGATTGATCGCAAAAGCGACCAAGCCTGCCCCAGCCCCACTTCGCGAATGTGAAGTATTGTTCGCAAATGCGAACTTGAGGTGCCCCGCTACTCTCCGCAAATGTGAGGAGTTGCTCGCAAATGCAAAGCCTGACCTCGCAATTGCGAGGTCTGATGCCTGCATCAGAACTGAAGCACACCAGCAATATTTCTAAGTCCAAATTCACTCTGTAGCCTATCCGAAACTCACCCGAGCCTTCGGAACTCTAAACCAAATATGCACACAAGTTTAAAACATTATACGAACTTGCTCCCACGATCAAATCGCCATAATAACACCTAGAACTACGAATTGAGCATCAAATGAAATGGAATTTTCAAGAAAAACTCATAAACTTCTATTTTCACAACCGGACGTCCGAATCATGTCAAACCAACTCCGTTTCTCACCAAATTTGACAGACAAGTCATAAATATAGCAATGGACCCATACAAGGTTCCGGAACTAAAATACGTACCCGATATCAATAAAGTCAAACATTGGTCAAACTTTCAAAGTCATTAAGCTTTTAAACTTTCAAGTATCAACAAAGTGCGACAACTCGGGCTAGGGACTTCTGAATTTGATTTCGGGCATACGCTCAAGTTTCAAATGACGATACAATCCCACAAGGACCGTCAAAACATGAATCCAGGTCCATTTTCTCAAAATATTGACCGAAGTCAACTCAAATGGATTTTAACGTAAAAATTTCATATTTTTCTCAGTTTTTAACATAAAAGCTTTCCGGAAAAATACCCAGACTACGCACGCAAATCGAGGAGGTTTAAGATGAGGTATTTAATTCAAAGCACAGAATTAGGTTCTAAAGCATAAAATGACCTATCGGGTCATCACACTTTGCCATTATTCCGTTGTTTGAGTGATGTGCTTATGCGAATTCATGTGATGATTTTTATGCTGTCCGTTTTCTTTCACATGTTTTTAGCTATTTAGTGCTTAGATTTCATTGATATATGAATACCTTTTAAGATCTAGTTATTTGCTTCATGTTTGTTGATTTGGTACTTTGAGGCATGGATTGAATTAATTACATGAATTTTAGAATCATGTTTCAGTTTGATTAAGTACTCTGGAGTTATAATAATAATCTGTCATAGCTTGGTTTTCTAGCAGTTGGTTGTGGGTTGAAGTTAACTCATTAAATTGTTGGGCCATGTGGTTTAAATGTCACACAAACAAAGTTGGGCCGTAGGGTGTTGAGTTGCTTTGAATTTGTTTGCTGGCTGTGGCGTAATCCTGAAGCGGAGATGAGATTTTGGCCCAATGAGTCTAGTTCGCCGGCCCAATAGTTCTACTATTTTCATAATAGATAAATGCCTCATAACTTCCTTCAAAACCACAAATACTTTAGTAGTTCATCTCGATAATAATTTATAGTGATCAATTAGTATACTTCATCCACAAATGACTTCCATAGACTTTTGGCCTCACAATAATCTCAGAGTTTAGGAAGAATAATGAACGCCGTTAGAGTGCTTTAAGTGCGCTCTTAATTAATCTATTATCGTGATTGTATATACGTTCGTGTGACATAATTATGATTTTTTAAAATAAATCAAAGTACGCGTTCGCGCGATTTTGGCAAACAATCTTAGTTATTAAAGTGTGATTAATTGTGTACACGTACGCGTGGCATGATTTTAACGCCCCAAATAAAACGGATTTACGCACAGGTGATCTGTTTCAAAGATAAGTCCATAAATGCCATGATTAAAAGCGGTAAAAGTACAATACACACGGGCTCTAAAAATACGTAATTAAACAAACAACTAAGCCAGGTATGATCAAAGGGACCATGCAAAAACCACGAAATCCAGGAATGCCTAACACCTTCTTCCAGGTTAACAAAATTCCCTACCCGATCTCCTGGTTTTCGCGGACTTTAAAACAGAGTTAAATTTTCTCGATTCGGGATTTAAAATAAATCGGTGACGTATGACAATATAAAAAGTTATCCCAAGTGGCGACTCTAAATTAATTAAATAATCTTATTTCGAATAATGTCACTTTAATTGAAAAAACTCCTTATTCTCTTGGGAAAAAAGGAAGTGTGACAGCAACTATTTTGAAACCTAAAGTTGGTTTTATGTGTAAAATTGTGTCATTTTTCACTAGAGAATCAATATGTCAAAGAAGGTCTTGGCAATAGGACAAATGTAAATTCAAAAATGTTGAATATTTAAAAACTTTTTATGTTTGACACGGCGGTATATACAATGCTGTACTATTGCTTGCAGACCTACCATCATTAGTACTTCATTGCTAATTACGCAAAGTATAATTATGTGAGAATTTATTTAACATGCATTCCTTGCTGTCCAAATTATTTGAACTGTATTTTAATGATAGAAAATGAAAAGAAAGTTTTTTTAACACAAAAGCTAAATATGAATAAGAAATAAGAAAATCTTTCTGTACCAAACTACGTAACTTGTATTAGAATTTAATGGAATTTACGATCAGGGGCGGCCCTTGCATAAAGCAAGTAAAGCAATCGCTTTAGGCCCTATATTTGTGGGGGCCCCATTTTTTATTACACCTAATAGACTATGTATAAGTTTAAAAAAGAGTTCTGTAGTCATGAGTTTAGATTCTCTCTCTAACTGATTCTCTCGGTGTAAGATAGCGTGGTCAGCTAACCTGCGCCAGGAAGCCATGGGAGGGAGGGGACGACCTAAGCGGAACCAGCAAAAGAATGCTACTGATGAACAACGATCCTCGGCAACAAGGAATGCGGTGCTAGAGCTGTTTGTGTCCCCAAAAGGGATACGAATTGAAGAACCCAGATCTAACTCGAAGAACTTACAAGCTGAAGAAAACAATGAAGAAGGAGATTTAGCTAGGAAAAAAGGAAAGATGAAGGAAGGGATGAACACCCCAGCTCCAATGGTAGTCAATACTAGAGGAGATGAGTCGGGAAGCAAAGAGCAAAGAAGTGAGCTGAAAATTAATGGAACAGTACCATGCAATCAAGGTACTGTTGAGCAGAACAAAGATGAAGGGAATCAGGTTGAGGCTGTGACCAAAACATGGGCAAACGTGGTGGGAGAAAACAAATTAGCTATGAAGGACATGAATTTGAAATTCATAGCTCCAATAGTGCAAAAAGGAGAGAAAATGGCAAAAATAGAAGCGGAAGATGTGGAGCAGGAGACTACTAAATGGAAAAATGCTTTGGTCTTATATGTCATAGGCGAATCACCATCGATTGGAGCTATGGACAGATTTGTGAACTCTGTGGGTAAGTACTCGACAAAACCCTAGATCTACTACCATAATGAAGACTATTTCATTATAAGATTTAGTAGCATTGAGGAAAGGGATCAAGTATTGTTCTCAGGGCCACATACGATTAATAATCGACCAATGATTATGAAGGCTTGGTCGGAGGAATTTAACCTACATGATGAAGTACTAAAAACTATTCCACTGTGGGTTAAGCTACCTAATCTACCTGTAAATTGGTGGAGTATGACTGCATTAAGCTAAATAGGAAGTACCTTGGGAAATCCTATTTATGCTGATGAATGTACGACAGGAGCAGTAAGGATCTCATATGCAAGGTTACTAGTGGAAATGGATGTACTAAACCTCTGCCTAAACAAGTGAAACTTCAAGATCCAAAAGGAAAGGAAATGATGCAGGAGGTGGAGTATGACTGGGAACCTAAGTACTGCAGTAAATGCTTGAAAATAGGGCATGAATGTATTGAAAGTAAGAAGCCAATGCAGCAGCAAAGGAATTTACAGCAGAAGAAGATAACTAAGGGAAGGATGGTATGGGTTAGAGCAGAGAAAGAAGAAGGAAATGAGGAGAAGGAAAAAGATCAGATAAAAGTAAGCTCATAACAACAAAGGACTGAGCCAGAACAAAGGAGAGAAGGAACACAAAGTAGAGAAGTAGGATGGGTCACAGTAGCAGGGAAATCAGCCGCAAGGCCAAGCATAGCAAAGCAACAGGCAGTTCAAATGTATGAGCAAAGAAGTGATGCTGCAGGGCCTAGTCAGACCAGTAGCCAAGGAGATCAGGGGTATTCTCACTATCCTTATTTCATTCCAGTATGAGTGTTGTTACTTGGAATGTAAGAGGGATAAATAAAACTTATAAGCAGAAAGAAGTAAAGGAGTTTGTCAGAATAAATAATAAGGCTGTAATAGCTATAGTAGAGCATAGAGTAAAAGATAATAAAAGCAGAAGATATAATTAGAAAGATAGCTCCAGGATGGGAGTCAGTTTCTAATGCCAAAACAGGAAAAAAAGGAAGGATTTGGGTAATGTGGGATCCTAGAATTTACATTTTTGATCCTAAGGAAATTGATGATCAACTTATTCATGGGCAAATTAGTATGAAGTCAAAGCTAGTGAAATTCAGTTTCACAGTTGTTTATGGGCTGCATACGATTAAAGACAAGGAACCTCTATGGGCTAAGCTAAGGCAGATCAATAGCATGCAACATGGGCCCTGGCTGGCAATGGGTGATTTTAATGCAATCCTCCATGTAAATGATAGGCAGCATGGAACAGAAGTACAGGACATGGAAGTGAAAGATTTTAAGAAATACATGATGGATACTGGGATGAGTGAGTTGCAATATATGGGAAGGGACTACACATGGACAAATAACCATGTATATAGCAGGATAGATAGGGGACTGGTAAATATAGATTGGATGATGAATATGCCTGCCTTGAAGATTTAGGTATTAAAACCATTAATATCTGATCATTCTCCTTTGAAGTTGATGATTACACAGGTGAACAGGAAGAAAAACAGTCCATTCCGATTCTTTAATTGTATTGCTGAACATCCACAATTTCTGCAACAAGTGGAGAAGGCCTGGAAAGAGGGAAGTGAAACTGGTAAAATGCAGCAAGTATGGCAAAAGCTAAAGAAAACCAAAGAGCTTGTTAAGGAGCTAAATACACAGCACTACAAAGGCTTGGAGGGGAATATTAAAGAAGCAAGGAATGAATTGCAGACTGTGCAGGAAGATATGAGTAACAGGAAGCAAGACAGTGAACTAATTGATAAGGAAAAACAACGGAAGCAGGAGTTAGAAAAATGGGTGAAAATTGAGGAAAGTATATACAAGCAGAAATCAAGGGTGCAATGGCTAAAACTGGGAGACTCTAATTCAAGATACTTCTTTGCACAAATGAAGCAAAGGAACAGTACAAATGGAATTTAAATGCTAGTTGATGATACAGGGAGACAGTTGGTGCTTGATGATGAAATAGAGGCAGAAGTCCTAGGGTACTATAGGACACTTCTGGGATCAAAAGATGAAGCCATTCCTGCTATTGATCCTAATGTCATCAAAATGGGGTATACCCTGAATAGAGAACAACAGCTGCAACTGATCAACAAAGTTACTAAGGAAGAAATAGAAGAGGCACTGAAGGAGATCAATGATTTGAAAGCCCCAGGATATGATGGTTTTAATGCAGTCTTCTTCAAAAAGGCATGGAGGAGTATAGGTGATGAAGTGACAATGGCAGTGGAGGAGTTCTTTGAAACAGCACAGATGTATAAGCCAGTGAACTGCACAGCCATAACTCTGATTCCTAAAGTCAAAAACCCAACAAGCATAAAAGAGTTTAGACCTATATCATGTTGCACTGTGATCTACAAAGTGATCTCCAAAGTACTAACAAAAAGGCTTCAATATGTGATGGATGTCTTGGTTGATAAATCCCAAGCAGCTTTTGTCCCAGGAAGAGCTATAACTGATAACATCATATTGAGCCATGAGTTGGTCAAAGGGTATGGGAGGAAAGGAGTATCACCTAGGTGTATGATGAAGCTTGACATGCAGAAAGCATATGACTCAATAGAGTGGGATTTTATGGAGCAAATGTTGCAAGCTTTAGCATTTCCTGCTCAGTTTGTTAGGTGGATAATGAGGTGCATTGGGACAGTCACTTACACAATTCTGATCAATGGAGCTCAAACTAGGCCATTTGAAGCACAAAGAGGTTTAAGGCAAGGGGACCCCTTATCCCCCTACTTATTTGTACTTGCAATGGAGTACTTAACAAGAAGGCTGAAAATGCTCAACAAGGACCCAAATTTCAACTACCACCCCAAGTGTGCAAAGATGCAAATCTTGCAACTTGGATTTGCTGATGATTTATTACTGTTTTGCAGGGGAGATTTGATGTCAGTCCAGCTCATATTCAGTGGTTTCCAAGAATTCTCAAAAGCTTCAGGTTTGAAGATCAACAAGAACAAAAGCTCTTTGTTCTGTGGAGGCATTACACAAGGGGTCCAAGATGAGATACTTAATTACTTGGGAATACAGAAGGGGGAGCTACCAGTGAGATACCTTGGAGTGCCATTAAGCACAAAAAGAATTTCCATTGCACAATGCCAACCACTGATAGAGAAGATTGCAGGAAGAATAACATCATGGACAACTAGGTTCCTATCCTATGCTGGCAGAATACAACTCATAAAAAGTGTGCTTTTTGCTGTTCAGACATATTGGGCACAGATCTTTGTGATGCCCAAAAGGATTACAAAACTTATTAAATCCATCTGCAGAAGCTTTCTTTGGACAGGTGAGAGCAATTTGTCAAAAAAGGCCCTATTAGCATGGGAAAAAATTTGCATGCCTAAGACTGCTGGAGGTTTCAACATCATGCAGATTGCACTATGGAACAAGGCAGCTGTGTGCAAGCATTACTGGGATTTATGTAGGGAGAAAAATAAGCTATGGATTCAATGGATACATAGCTACTATATCAAGGGCAAAGAAGTATGGGGAATACAAGTAAAACAGGCATCATGGATTGTGGGAAAGATTTTGAAGGCAAAGGAGACACTTGAAAAAGCTGGCTTTAGCTATGATGAAGTAAAGAGAATGAAGAAATGCAGCCAAGGCAATTTACCACAGGCTGCGAGGGAATTTTGAAAAAGTGAGCTGGAGAAAAGTAGTTTGCCAAAATGCAGGCTGTCCTAGATGGTCCTTCATGCTAACTCTGATGGCTCATGGCAAATTGTACACGAAGGATAGACTGCAGAAATGAGGTATGCAAGTAGAGGACAAATGTGTGCTATGCAAAACAGGAAGGGAGAGTATCCAACACTTGTTTTTTGAATGTGGATACTCAAGTGAACTATGGAGCAGACTGTTAAGCTGGCAAGGGATAAGTAGGAGACCACAGGGCTGGGAACAAGAACTGCTATGGGCAATTCAGTTTACTAAAAGAAGGAATGGGAAAACAGAGGTGTTCAAGATGATACTAGCAGCAACTGTGTATTACGTATGGCAAGAAAGAAATGCAAGAATATTCCAAGCAAGAGAAAGAGGATGGGAGATACTGTGTAAGCAGATTGTACAGGAAGCCCACTGTAGAAGCAACAAAAATGTAGAAAACTGGCTGAATAGTTTGAATTGGTACCCATGTAGGGGATAGTAGAAGTATAGAGGAGGGAGGGGACTAGAGAAGTGTAGAACGGATTGTATGGGTTTTTTAGAATTACTTGTAAATATTTTCCCTGGTAAATAGAAAATTTAATTACCAAAAAAAAAAAAAGAGTTCTGTAAAGTGAAAAAGTTTGATTTCTTTCTTTAACAAATATAGAGAAGAAGGATTTGCAACTGCTATGATTTCTATCAAAAAAATTGCACTTGAAATGAATATCGAACCCGAATTTCACAAGAAACGTATGATATATAGGAAGTAACAATGTGATGTGCAACGTTGATAATGAAATCTCAAAATCTTTCGAAGAGTTCTTTAAAGCTGATTACTTTTATAGATAATAGACAAGGCTATTTTTTTCATTTCAAAATAGATTTGAACAATTCGAAGCATATAAAAATATTTTTGGTTTTCTATTTAGTAGTAAAAACTAAGATCGCTAGATGTTAGAAATTTAAAAAAAATATTGCCTTAGTTTTGGTTGTTCCTCAAAGCATAATAATCAATTCGATATTGATAGTTTATATTTATTTTTTGAATTAAAAATATTAAGAAAAATGTACAATTAGAAGATAACAGTTTAATTGATACACTTAATCAAATAAAAAGATTTAATTTTTTTCCAATGCCTAAATTGCTTATGGAATAATATTAATAACTCATGTTACCATTGCTTCAGCGGAAAGAAGTTTTCAAAATTAAAATTGATAAAATCTTAACAACAATATCACAAGAAAGGTTAAATGCATTAGTTACATTGTTAACACAGAAATACTTATTAGGAGTTATTGTTGGTAAGAAAATTATTTATAACTTTGTATTTAAAAAAATTGATCGGGCCGCCACTGTTTACGATAAGAAGATGTCAGTAAGAATAAAAATTGACCAGAAAATTAAAAAGAAAAGAGAAAAGAAGAGCAATATTGATGATATCTTCCAACCCACCTCATTGATGATATAAAATGAATAAAGAAAGAGAAATGTCAATTAAAATAAGCATCCTAATTCATTGGGATCGGGTATTGGTAAGCGCAATAGACAAAAGCGGAGATGGCACAGACCAAACACATTACCAAGTTTGACTAACACAAAATTTTTAAGTAGCGTGGGGCTGTTGGCAGTGGGCGGAAGTTCAGAGGCAAGCTGAGTTTCTGTTTTGCATCCTGGTTAGCTTCTTTATCTTGTCTCAATCTCATTTCTTTTTGGTATATTCTGTATTGGGGTTTCTGACTTTTAATTACAATTTCTGGGTTTATTTTTTTGTTTCCCATTTGATTAGATTGTATCCGGTTCCCATTTGATTAGATTGTATCCGGTGATCGGTAACGATGAGCAAAGTTCATGCTTTTAATGAGGTGGCGGAGCACAACAAGAAAGATGATTGCTGGCTTATCATCTTTGGAAAGGCAAGCTTCTTTTTTTCTTTTTGCATGTTCAACTATCACTTTATCTGTTGATTCTTGTGCTTGATTTGCTACCTTTTCTGATAGATTCGTTTGCTGGATTACACAAATTTAATAATATTTTGGGGGCTTACTACAGTTTTAATTGCTTCGCCGTTTCTAGGCTACTATACACAGAGGCGGACCTAGGATTTGAGTGCAGTGGGGGCACCGCTATCTTTAACACAGATATGTCAGCTAGTAAAATCTGGCATGCTAACTCTTTGAAAACTTAATGACTATCAGTCAGTGACCTAAAATATGTTCAAAAATATCAAACACTTAGTCAAATAAGATCAAGATTAAAGGTATGTTAAGCAGTCCAACCAGAGTCTCAGTCGTCGTCGATTAATCGACGGATGTCTGCTACTTTGCCGAAGTATTCCTTGAAGGCAGAAGGGGTTTTGGAAATTTTTATCACTGTTTTTGGGGAAATTTTTTGATGAATTGCTTATTTTTATACCGGTCAAAAAAATGGTAATGCTTATAAACTTAGTTATTAGGATAAGGAAGGTGATTGACTTCATGCTAATGGAATATCTTGTCCCCCTTCCAATTTCCTTTAATCTTTTTATGTCTCTCTCTATAACCTTTTCGACGTCTAGAAGGATGTTTCTCCAAAGGAGTTTCAGACTATTTTGTGTTGAAGTTGACTATGTACTAGTCTAAATTATTGTTCATGAAATTAGAAAAGATAAAGGAAAAAATCCCAAGTTGAGCACTAAATACAGAATAGTAAGGGAGAAAGAGGAAAAAAAATAAAATGAAATATAGTGCTGGTGTTGGGTCTTGAACCTGGGTAATCTAGTAAGGGAGAAAACAAATGCAGTGTGTTAAACCAGCGGAGCAATCCAGCTTTTATGTTTGAGGGGGCACATCAAAGTTATTTAAGGTGTCCTTGATGTATATACAAATGTGTATCTATATATACACACGGATTTTGCCGAGGCTAACGGGTTTCGGTGACCCCTCTACTCCCCATGTAGGTCCGACTCTGATTAAGTTGTAATAATACCATTTCAACTCGAAGTACTCTTTATAACTAGAAGGAAATAGCTTCTAGTTTGGACATCTAGGTCATATCTTGATGAATTGATGTTCATAAAGCAATCAAGCAATCAACTATGTCTCTGTCGGAATTTTTCAGATTGGATTTATGAAGCTTGTGTATCCATTTTTTGGTTCATTTCATTGCGATACTATATTAATTTTTTAAGGCAAGTATCGTGATTCGAAACTTAATGTTTCTCTCAATCTCATATTTATCATTATACAAGCTAGGTCTTGATCCAGGTAAAATGACTTAACAAATGTTGTCCCAAATATAACAACAATTGTTAAAGTCTCCCAACACATTAGTATAGCCTATATAGATTTTTTGTGTTCATTGTGTTTTGTTGTTAGCTAATGCCTAAGTAGTTCGTGTTGATTCTTAGAGTCTATAGGTTATACGAAATAATTTTCTTCATAGCATTCCCTTATTCATTTGTTTGTACCGTAAATATATTGTGACGTAGTCTATGGAAGTCATTACTGTATCTACCAGAATGTCTGTTCAAATTTCTTCCTATAAATATTTGTTGGTAATTTGAAAGCCCTTTGATCAAGGTATCCATATTTTCTTTAAATTTAGTTTAAGTTTCCTCATCATATTATATGTGTAGAATATATGCATTAATGCTTTTGATTGTCTCATTTCCGCTTACCGGTCTCAACAAATAGACCTATCACCAATTTCTTCTATAATGATTACCATCTCCTTCTACATTATTAACAAATGATTGCCGTCTCCTTCTAATTATTTTTATCTATCCTACAGTGTCGCAATTTATGTATGTGTTATCGGTCTTTCTAGCCTTTTACTCTCCCTGGCTTCTGCATCCTGGAATTGATTAGTAGATAATCTTAATGATTACTAAACAAAGCTTTCAATCTTTAGTGCATAATTGGTTTGGCAGATGAGGTGGGATGAGGAGGCATCATCCTCATTCTATCATGTCTTTGGGTACAGAAAAAATATATTTTGGTGAGTCGTCCTAAGAACCTTTTCTCTCCTAATACTGGGGACCATTTTATCCCAGGGAAAATGGTATTAATCATTCCACAGACTATTCAGGAATTTGGAAAAATATATTTTATGTCATAAGAATATAACATATAAGAGTCAAGTTAAATGAGAAATAGGGTAAAATGCACCCACCCCCCAAGAAAACATAAATTGATGGATTTCAGGTAAATATTGACATGCTGTTTGATGAAACCTGGGGGAGACAAAACAATATCAGGTAACATATTTCTGCCCTTAATTTATTTAAAGATTTAACAGTGACAGGAAGAAAACAATCTTGAACACAAATATGTTTGCGAAAAGTGGAAATGGTGGCAGAAAGATATTAAACCGTTTAAGTATCTTTAGGACAAAATGCTGTATAGTTGAGAAAATATTATTGGCTGCACACCACCATAATCCGTGCCTCCCAGTGCTTTGGTTCAATAGCAAAGGTAGTATAAGGGGGAACATGTGGTAGGCGCATGTCATGAGTTCGAATCATAACTGTTAAATCAAGTGTGGTGTTTAAGTAGAGAAGGGTAATGGGGAAGGTTCATTATCCACCGAGTTTTGAGACTGGAGACATCAGATTTCTAGGTTATCAAAAAGAAATGCCTATCAAAATTTATGCTGTAATAAAATCTAGGACTCAATTATGCTTGTACTTAGTATAATCAATTAAAACAATTCTTTTTTCTAGAAATAAGAAATAAATCTAACACTTGTTACTTTCGTGATCAAAAGAATTAAGAATTTGAAAGCCATAAACATGTGGAAGATGGTTCTGACTTCTGCTAGTGATCATCTGGTGCATTTGCAAAGAAGGAAACCACTACTGTTTTGAAGGGATTTCAACTCCTAATCACTTCCTGAAGGCTAGAGATTTTTGGTGAATCTTTTTGCTTGGTGTTGGCTCTGTAATGTAATAATAATATTGACACTTCTTTGCAGTTTATAAGCTCCCTATCAGACAATGTGTAGGAGCTACTTCTTTTTTCTTTTTCTAATCCTTTGCATCTTCTGGATGCTGAGTGAATGAAGTTTATATTTTCAAAATAAAACATAAAAATTTGAGAATCTCATTTGCTCTTCTGATTAGTTCTTGGGAGAAGCATGTTATCCAATGATATAAGCTCCAATTTTCACCTTATAGAGTTGGGACTTGGGAGTCCTATGTAGTGAAATGGGAAAACTAAAATTTAACAAATGGAGTGAATAGAGATAGGAAAAAGCAGAAACAAGAAGTGAAATTAAGATGTGCAAGTAAGAAAGATGCACCAAATGTCGTCTAAGTAAGATTTGGTTCACTTGAATCTGCCCGTGTCTATTTGAGGTATAAATCCAAATACTTTGTTTTTAACATGTTAATAAGCATTTAACTTACCTAAAAGAAAAACACATAATGATTGGCATTTGGCAGGCAAATGTAAAAGAAAGAAACTTTTTGCCCTATTTTATTTTCAAAGAAGATGGCAAGTAGCAGTTATTGATTAAACAAGGCAGAATGGCCTAAATGGCACCTATACTTGTGTCACTTTGTCATGCCGGTCCTCCCACTTCACTTTTTTTTCATCCAGACGCTTTAACTTGTTCAAAATCTATATTTTAAACCCCTCTGACCGTGTGTATCTCACTTGCTTGACTTGTTCAAAATCTATATTCCACGTCATTTTTTATATTTTATCTACTAAAAACACTTATTATATACTATTTCCTTAAAGAAGAAGAAAAAGAAAATCAATACCTCCATCTCATCTCTCTTCCCTCAAATTCACAGATTTCTTCTTCGTCCATCTCATCTCCCTTCTCCATTTTCATCTCCCTTCTCTGTCTCACTATTCCATCGATATATAGTCATTTAGGTACTTTTTACTCAAATGATGAAATTGGTCCGGCCAAGAAAGTGGCTATTCATGCAAATGATCCAAATTTTGATGAACCAGAAGAGAATCAAACTGAATCTTGAACCTGGATCTTTGTTGAAGATTGACTTGAATAATGATTGAGTTTGTTTTTGCTTTTTGAGATGTAAATATATGAGAATCGGCTAATGTTACAGTGATCTATGCAGATAGAAGTAAAAATAGGAAGGATCTGTTATCTGGATTTGGGGGGGAGGTGGAGGGGAGATGTTCACAACCAGAAGTGGGAGGTGAGAAAGAAGAAGCTAGCGAGGGGAGAAGCGTACGGGGGGAGGGGGTGTTGTGGGGGGGGGGGGTCAGTGTGGAAAGAAGCGTATTGGGGGGGGGGGGGGGTCGAAAAGGGAGGAACAGAAAGAGACATATCTCTTTTGCTTTTTTCTTTTTTTACTTATTTATTTTTCATTCTTATTTAAATGATTTTTTCTTCTTATTTTAATTTTTTCTGGTTCAAAATGTTCATATTCACGCTCATTATCCGCTTGAATTACACCCACTTTGTCCAGCTCAACCATTATTCTGCCACATGTGCTTGGTCAACGGTCAGAGGGGTATAAAATATAGATTTTGAACAAGTTAAAGTGTCTGGATGAAAAAAAAGTGAAGTAGGAGGACCGGCATGATAAAGTGGCACAAGTATAGGTGCCATTTAGGCCATTCTGCCATTAAACAAAGTAATAACAAAAGGAAGAAAGGAATAGATGAAAGAAGAAAGAGAAGAGTGAAAGTGAAGGGGTTTTTGTGCATAAACCGATGCATGCAATTCTGAAAATAATAATTAAAGAAATGAAGTAACAGCACCAGTATATATGTCTAAATAAAACGAATTAAAAATTATAGAATTAGAACACCAAGAAGATATCTTTAAAAAAAATAAAGGAAGACAAAAAAGAGGGCCTAATGTAGTGTGTTAAGTATAGGTCTTAAATTCTTGAAGCTTTGTAGCATCAATTTGAATATCAAAGTGACAATGAACTAAAAATTGAGGGGGACAATGCAAAGCTCAGAGATAAAAGAATGTCTTCCTGAGAATAAATTGGGATGAGAGGTACCTAGAGTTGTAGGGAGATTATTGTATTACATTACTGGAAGGAGGCTAGTGAAAATTAAGAAACTAACAGAGTACCGAAAGTGCGAGCGTTACAAAATTTTACACTACATTTATAAATTTCATTTTTTGTCCAGATGATCAAATTTTATGAACTGTGTCTCTAACCAAATCTATCCAAGGACAAATTGACATGTTTTTTTGGGAATTAATGAATAAAATTCTTGTCCAACAGAAAAGGCAGTTTGCGGACTCCTGCAAAACTATTTCTTAAGTAGTATACAGTAGAGAAGAGAGGAAGTATGAGAAATAAATTAGGTTGGGTTTTCAACTACATAGTAGAGATCAAATCTGTTAGGGGAAGGTAATGCAATTCGGTTTTATTTCTCCCATGATATTTCAGAGTGCTAATTGCTAAGAAATATGTGACTTTTAGAGGAACAATTATGCACCAGCATACAACACTCTACCAATTGGACACATGGCAATATTATGAGGTAGAAGAAATCTTTAATTGCTATTCCTTTACCACTAGCCTTATATGATGTCACAGGTAAATGGTCGAAGGCTTGTCTACATGTGCTCTTCCATTGGACAAGCTCTTGACCTCCTCGTTGGTCTAACTTTTTCCTAATGATCCAGTAATATCAATAACTTCTAAATCACCATTAGTTTCCAGCTAGACCAATTTATTAATTATTTGTTCTCCGTTTCATTTTGCTACCGGAGTACCCTTAGTTGCAACTTTCTCATACATTTGTAATTGTGACACTTAATCAATCCCGAGTTACATATACATTCTTTTCCATGTAATGGCTACATTGTCTATACACAAATACATGGAGAGAAGTTTTTCGTCTTTTGGGGAGGACCAGGCTATTTCGTCTCTCCTGCTCACTCTTATAATGTGATTCTATAGTATGAACAGTCTCTCTCATTCCCTGTCTTGTGATATTTCATACTTGCTGCTATGTTTGATATGTCCACTGACGCAAAAATGCTTGACTTGAATGTTATAGCTTGAAACCGTTTCTACACTTCCAATTTTTAGTGTTAACTGACCATGATGCATTTTAGAATGGTTTCATGTTCTCTAAGATTTCTAGATGTTGCATAAGGTAAGAATCCAGATTAACGAATACATCAGAACCTGAATCTGTAATATTACATAGTTGTCATCACTTTTGGTTCTTGACATAGACTCTATTTAACCTATGTAAATAAATACTGTTGTCACCATGCATAAAGCAAAACCTCCTATGCTGGCGGCATTGTTGTATCGGTGTTTTTCTAATTGTTATTTACTGTTGCTATCATTTAATTTCCATCCTATTGTCTTTTGATATCATGTTTGACAACTTGATCTTAGGTTTATAATGTAACCTCATTTCTGGATGATCATCCTGGAGGTGATGATGTCTTGCTGACTGCAACAGGTAAGACTAAACACTTAGAGGGTATCTTAGTTGTTTTTGTGAGCCGACATCAGAGGCGGATCTAGGATTTAAGTTTTATGGGTTCAACCTGAAACGTTTTTAGCATTGAACCCGTTGTATTTTTAAAATTATGGCTTCATATTGCTATATAGTGCAATATTAATTAATCTTTACACATAAATTTATGTTACGCGCCAAAAGTACCGGGTTCTGTTGAACCCGGTACCGATACCTTGCATCCGCCTCTGGCCGACATACTAATTGAGATATGATACGTGTTAAATTTGTGCGGTAAATAGGGAAGGATGCAACAGATGATTTTGAAGATGTTGGTCACAGTGATGATGCGAGAGAGATGATGAAGAAATACTACGTTGGTGAGATTGACAGTTCTACCCTTCCTGTTAAGCACAAATATACTCCGCCTGCAACTCCACCACCCACTGGAAACCAGGGTTCTGGAAATTTATCGAAGATATTGCAATTCTTGTTGCCATTGTTGATATTGGGCGTAGCGCTTGCCTTGCGCTCCTTTTATCAGAAAGAGTAGATCAACTGTCATATTTCAAGCTGCAATGGCGTATGGAATACAACACAACATTCTCATAGTCTGCTTGCCATTTTCATATGTTGTGTTTTAGTCTTACGGATTTAGTATCCTTTATTCAGCTTATGTGTATTTGCTACCCTTTGTTGGATGTTATACTGGGATGCTGAGATATTAAGACGTTGTTACCTCTGTTGGATGTCACTGCTGGTAATGCTGTCTGTTAGTCGATGTTAGAATAAAAGTTTTATGACAAAAGTGTTCTTTATTTTGGTGGAATAAATAGGTTCTTACATAAATTGGTATCGCTTAGGGTACCCATACTACTCCTGGGGTAGGGGTAAGGTTTGCGTATACACTACCCTTCCCAGATGATTTCACTGGGTCGTTGCTGCTCAGGGTACGCATAGCGGCCAAGTTGGAATTCCCAATTTATAGTAAATGTGCTGTTTAACACATGGATTGACTGCTGCAATTTCATCTCACGTCTTTGTATGTTCCTTTCTTCCACTTAAGATCTTTTTCACTTCAGGGCCGTTTGGGTGGGCTGTATAAGGAGAATTAATTCTTCATAAAAATGAATAACTGAAGAAAAACATTGCCATTACGAAAGGGGTGTTGGAAGAGTCAAGGTGCAATCAGAGTAGAAACGTCCCAAAGACGTGAAAAATAGAAGTTGAGGAAAAATTGTTGCAAATTAGACACTCCCATAAAAAACAAAAGTGATGAGATTAGAATGGTCCATAAAAAATGTGTCGTCATTATTCATAGTACCATAGGTGTCTGGAGCAGATGTGCTATCGACATCACCTTAGTGGAAAAAAATAAAACACCGACATAAAAGTAACAGTAACTTGAAATGAAGTGACTTCACCCAGAATCAGGTGAAATCTATCCACTGTCCTTTTTAGAATCCTTTTTTGATCTTTGTCCTGGGTATGTTTTCAAGAATTGAGAAACACATTTTTCTTTTAAATCCAGAACACAACTTTTCTAGCTCCTAGTCCTAGTAAAATGTATTTGAAACATTTCTTTCAAAAACTAAACCAAACCCAAATTTCTTGAAGGATATGCGTTATACTTTTTTTTCTTTTTCTCGTGGAAGCTGGATAGTAACTTGCTGATTTGTTCGAATGATATTTTCTTCTTCATCAATATTTCTGATTAAAAAACAATGAATGTGTGACACATTGTATTGTTTCTTGAATGAAAAAACTAGCGATTTCTGCCAATTGGCTTTATGGAAAAGAACAAGTACAGAAAGTACAGTGTTATCAACATGGTGTGATTGTGTCGTGGAGTAGATGTACTATGAATATGAAAATACATGTGCTTTAAACAGTTGAAGTTACTACTAATTGGTATACACTGCTGGATAATCAAATGAATGTGACAGATTTATTAGCGAGAAAAAAATAATTCACTATGGCCATCTCTAACCCTTACCCCCATTTTCTCCTCCAAAATGCAGTAAAATTACTCCAATCATTATGTCATTTTTTTTTACTTCAAAAAAAAATATTTCATTTTATTATTCTCTCTCTTCAATATTATATTATAATCTTTTATTTTTTTATTTCTATTAAAGAAAATCTATCTTTTTTTCTTTTTTACATATTCATCACATAATTTAATATAAAATTATTTTATACCATAAATTTTTAAATAATATAATTTGTAAGCAAATATTATAGATTATATATATTAACGGATAATTCAAATAAAAGTGAAATCATTGAGATACAAGATAATTCAATACATATTACATTATGGCAAAATTCATATTAAATATTACATAAATATTCAACTTTCACTTCTAGTATGCTCCCATAAATGATCTATTAATGCATTACGAAGTGCAAAATGAGCATCATCTAATATTAGCAACATCTAATATTTTAGCACCTTTCGCACCTTTCGAAAATTAATTTATCAAATTTATACGCCAAAATTAAGATGTAAAATTAATATTATAAAGATATTACATAAACATAATTAGGTATATATAAAGAGATAAATTAAAAGAGTTAAATAATAAAATAATCATGAATAGTAATGGAGGGGATGAATCCCCATTACGGAGAAATGAGGGAGGGTTGGAGATGGCCTAAGGGGTTGTTTAGTTTGAAGATAAGTTATGCTGAGATTAGCTATACTGGAATTCGTTATGCTGGGATTAGTTATCCTGATATTGTTTTTATTGATTATTTGGTATGTCGTATTAATTTTGAGATTATCAATTTTACTGCTTTATCCTGGGATAACTTATCGTTGGATTATTATTCCACCATTTGGCAGGTATAAGTTATCACAGTACTATTTTTAATCTTGGGATAACTTATTCAGGATTAGTAACAAAACAAGGAATAAAACGGTACGAAATTCTTATCCCAAGATCATTTTTGCTTATCCATCGTACCAAACGACCCCTAAGAAGTTACATCACAATCTGCGAAATGCTATGGATATGCCAGCATCCTGTAGTTTATTACCCATTGCCTTGTTTTTAATAAACTATTATAAAAAATAAAAAAATCCAACCAACACACAGAGAGTCAGAGACTTCAAGTTTTGTATATCCTTCTTAACATGAATATTATTATTGGACTTGGTTAAGTCATGCCTTAAAAAATATGTTTCTTGATTACTTTGAGTTTTCAACAACCTTTTAATAATCTAGCAACTTCAACGAAATAGCATTAGAACAAAAGAACAAATACAGTAATATCAACATGGTTTGATTGTGTCCTGAAGTGTTTGTACTATGAATATGATTATGCATGCCCTTAAAACAATTGAAAAGTCACCAATTGTTATACACTGCTGGATAATCTAATGTATGTGACAGATTTTAATTATTAGTAAGAATACATTAATTCACTAAAAGGTCTTCTTCCAGCAACTTGTTTAGTATTCTGAATATGCAAAACGCTAAGGATATGCCAGCATCCTGAAGTATATTACCCATTGCCTTGTTGAAAGTAAACTACTATCAAAATCCAACCAAACACAAAGGCTTCAGTTTTACAATCCAATGTAAACATGATTTAAGCTCTAGTGGTACTAGGATATCCTTTTCCAACTTCGTTAAGTATGACTTACAAAAATGTTTCTTGATTATTTTGAGATATATCAACAACCTCTTAGAAGTTAGAGAAGGAAAACTTACGAATTTTTATATTTTGAGGTGACATGTTTCGTCATCTCTCAAAGTGGTACTATGTCGTATTGTAATAAATTCCCCAAAATAAATGAGAAGTGATAGAATCCTCTCTAACTCTCAGCTTTGGAGAGGATAGAAAGCAACAACTAGATACTACAACTAGTCCTAGTTTATTTTTCACATCATGAAGCAAGTTGTTATTTTTAGTTAATTAAGTTGAAATGATCGTACGTTAGAAATGCTAATTCATAGTACAAGTTGGTCCGATAGAAACCTAAAGCTTCATTTGATTATATACACAGGTAATTAAAATAGTGTAATATTCATCCAAATGAAAGCAAGACCTATACTCAAGTAGGCATAAATATATCCTGTTCCTAGGAGACCATGTATATTGTATACATCTGATTCGATATTACAACTTGTTCCATTATCCAAAACATTGGAAAATTCGTATGCTAATTTGTTGATTAGTTTTTAGATTTCACTTTGCATGTCTATATCGATGTCCATAACTTAATAATCTTCCTCTCCTTCGATTGCCTGCCTTTACTGAATGGCCACTCAGGCGACTGAATTCTGAAATAAAATTATGCATAGGTAGAAGGTCGTTTTCGGCTCGTCAGATCAGCCGTGACTATTAAAAATTATGTGATTTTATAGTTTGAAAAATTATCCCGGTTAATGTAGATATCATATCGCGATCATACAACATATGAGCAGTAGTACGTACTATTTGCTTCATTTGTTTCTTTGATTCGATATGATTGATATTTCTTGGCTTTTTACGAATACAAACGATTCAGCATAAAAGATTGCGATTCTAAACATGTTTCACGGTGCAAAATTAATGAAAGGTCCAATTTCAAATATTTCATGACTAGTTGATGTATGATATACCACGAGTCTGACGTACGTCTCAGACGAGCCAAGAACTGCAATAGGGAACTTGGGCTTGCAGTACTATCTTTGATTTCTATTATGGGCAGGGCCGTAAGCACCTTTAGCGAAGCAGTGTCACGCGATACCGCTTTGTTGGAAAATTTTACTAAATATATGTATTAATACTGTAAGGAAACGAATTAGTAGAAAAAAAATGACAAAACTTGACAAAGATTGTCTCTTGGTGCGTTGGTCATTTGCATGATTTTGCTTTAAGACTCAATAAAACCAATAGACTAAAGCTATTTCTTGTTTAGAAAAAATGATAATTAAAGTTATTATTCTCGTTCTTTTAAAAATTTCGATACCGCTTATAAAAATTTCTGTGTAAGATAGAGTCTGACAAACATTTACACACTAATCTCACGAGACGATACCGCTTATAAAAATTTCTGTGTAAGATAGAGTCTGACAAACATTTACACATTAGTCTCACGAGACTGAGGATGATTGCAACATTAATTTCCAAAAACTACATCCTACAATACATCAGACAGAAACAATTACTCAATGATTTAACAACTATACTATTGAGCAACATTAAAAACTAGCCAAGTCATGGTCAAAGATAAGACACTAGAGTCTCCTAATGACTTCCCAATCAGGCTAAGAGCATTAATTAGCAGCATATTATATGAATGTTGTGCTAGTGGCAGACTTGTCCGAGGAAATATACAAAACTAAAGACAATGTACAAACAACCGAAAATATTGGACCAGTTGCATCATACAATACTAAGCACCATTAGTTGAACACTTGAACTTTTAGCTTAGGAATATCGACACCAACAAATAACCTTTTTAAACTCGTCACCACTTCATTAACAGCTAAATACTGACTGTACCTCAAATGTACACAAACCAAATGACTCCACATACTTATTCAACACACACTAGATAATGTACATTTCAAATCCACTGATTTATTATTGCATTGCGCCAAACTAGGGTGACAGAAAAAGGACTGTGGGCTATATTATATAATTTTTTTATATTGTACAATCAGAATTCTAATGAGAAAATTAATCAGTAGTTTTTTAAAATATATACATAGATTCCCATCCTTATGAAAGAGAAATACTTAGTGGGCTTGTCATGCTTATTCTTGTAATGGTGGCGTACAACAATCATCTATGTCATTTCATACTAATATTTTTAGCGGGATAAATATATTAGTTAGGAAAAAGATAATTTTCCAAAAGAGACATCTGATTTTTATTAGCTTCCGATTAGTGGTCGAAGTTTAACATATATGCCGCAGTACAACTGATGATATTTTGCTATTGAGATTACTGACAACTAGTGAATTCACATGCAAAGTAGATAGTATATATGCGTCTCAGCTAAACTCGTATTTAATTTGAGCATAATTTGTACATCCAAAGTCAAATGAACTCTCTAAAAATCAAATGCAAATAAAAAAGAAAATACTAAACATTTATAGAGAAGGGGTTCTATAGATAAGAAAAAGACAAATAATCTATAGATAAGAAAAAGACAAATAAGAGGAAAAATACTCCTATTATGCAGTGTTGCCTTTTCTTTTCCATTTTCTGGTTTTTAATTGCAATTATTGGGTATAACTTTTTGCTGAGCACGTCTTGATGTCACCCTCACAGTGAGTGGGTTGACCATTTCGCAAGAAAGCCTCAGTACCTCAGACAAGTCAACTGGACTGTTATTATCAATGGGCTCAAAACGGAATTCGTGTAGAAGTGATGCGACCCAAAACGTGACTGTAGTCAAGCCCAATATCTTACCGGGGCAAGTTCTCCTTCCAGACCCAAATGGTGCGAGCCTCAGATCAGATCCTAAAACCGAGAAGTCCAAACCCTGAGCACTATTAACGAACCTTTCGGGCTTGAATTCAAGTGGGTCAGCCCAAACATCTGGATCCCTAGTGATGGCCCACATGTTGACCATTGCTGTGGTCCCAGCCGGCACGTGATAGCCATCCACCTTTGTATCTGTGATTGCAAGGCGGGCCCATGAGAGCAGTGGGCCCGGAGGGTGCAACCTTAGTACTTCTTTTATCACCGCCGGTAAATATGTCATCTCCGATACATCGGACTCCGTCACGGCCCGTGATTCTCCGACAATCTTGTCCAATTCATTTTGAACCTTGAACTGAACTTGAGGATGAATCACCATTCTTGCTAAAATCCACTCTATTAATACTGCTACAGTGTCAGTTCCCCTAAATATCATTTCCTGCAATTACCATGGAACAAATAGAGGTTAGGTTAATTTTTTATTTTCAATTGTCATTCTTATCTTTAAACCTGTATAATTTAATACAAGTTAGTTCCATTTGGTGAACTTGATTAATTAATTTTTTGCCCGCGTGTAATGTACAAATAATACTATAACATAATGCTCTCATTGTACATAAATATAATATAATGCTCTCAAGTGCAATACGAATAGTTTCTACAGGTTTTCTTTTTTTTAAATATTCGGAGCTTCCATTTATTCGCCATCATGTTTGTTTGTATTATTAAAAGGAGGAGTTAAAGAAAAGGAAAAGGCTACTAGTTCCACGTAAGAAGGAAGAGAAATATAAAATTGGTTGCTTTCAGAACTATTACGATTGTGAAATCCGAAAATTGACCCTGAATATATTCTCTCAATGGGGGATGGCATGATAGAAATTTTTAAAAACTTTTTAAAATAAAGTAATTTATGAGAAAAGGAAACATTCAAACAATAAGTCGATAATAATACCAATTGCTTATAAATTTTAACATGGTGAGTAACAAAACATGATAGTGACAAAACTTTATAAATCATTGTGGCATAAAATTTAATTCCAAAATATTTTTAATGCTTACCCAAAGTACGGCGATCATATCCGAGTCTGATAATTTTTCAGAACCTTGAAGAGAAAGCAAAACATGCACAAAATCATTTTCAACATCACCAGATTGAGCCCTGTGTTCGTCAATAATCCTGCTAACAAACCTGTTCACTTTAGGGACCAACTGAGAACACCTGAGCCGTATTTTTTGTGGGTCCAATTCAGCTAGCCAAGGTAAATGATCGGACCAGTTCAGCAAACCCAAAAGGTCGTAACCTTCATTTACCAACTTCCCCAACTCCTCTGTTTCTAAGTTAGAACAATCAAGATTATACTTGCGCCCGAAAACAGAGCACATCATATTGTTTAGAGAAGCCAATTTCAGAGCATCTCTAACTCGGATTATGTCCCGGCCACCTAATTGGAACATTGTAACCATTTGTTTGGCAATTTGGGACCTTTGAGCTTCTGAGGCTTTGATTTGCTTAGGACAAAAGAGGTGCGTCGCTGCAATTTTTCTAAGGGTTCGCCAGTAGACGCCATAAGGAGCGAAACCTATTGCTCTGTTGAACATTAGCCTATAAGCTGATTCTTTTACAGGACGATCAGCGAAAACTGAACTGTTTAATATCTCTTTGGCTACGTCTGGATTACACGTGACAATAACTCTTGTCTCGCCTACGCTCAACGACATGAGACGCTTGGCTTGACAAGTTTCGGCCATCGCTGCTATTTTGCGATGTGCCAAACCAGACATGAGGTTCATGCTTCCTATGATAGGAAATCCCCTAGGACCTGGTATAGGTTTTGATACTAGCAAATGATCAATATTATTGTAATTATTAATATTAAAAGAAGTTAAACCTGCAGAATTTTTCCTCCATTTATATTTTCCCCAAGCAGGACCTCCGGGGTGAGCCCAATAAATGATGCTCATGACTAGCCAGAGAATAAGAATGAAAAGAACAAAGCATATGGAGTTTATGGAGGTGAAAGATTTGCATTTTGAAGCTAATGCAAATACCCAAAGGCTTTCTATGTCTGTTCTCATTTTCTCTATATTATTTGCTGTGAGCTGGGTGGAAAATATTGATATTGTGCGGAGTATTGAGAGAGTAGAAGAGAGTTATAGATAGCAAGAGTGAGAAAGGTGTTGTATTTGTTTTGGAGGCATAAAAGAAGAGAGTTTGGCTGGTTTATATAGGGGAGAAATGGGAGGGAAATGACCATATGACACAAACCATTCTTCTTCTAATTTTACTGTAGTAGGCAGGGGCAAATAAAGTTTTTCGATACAAATATAAATGTATATACAAATATTTATTGAAATTTTAATAAAAATTAAATTTAAACTCATAATTTCAACAGTACAATAAGTATAAAAATCTTAAAAATTGAACTAATTAAATTTTGATCTTGGATCACCGTCTGGTGGTAGGTACATATTTTAGCGACATAGTAGCTTAATTTTCTCTTGATGTGGGATTAGTATAATAAATAGAAACAATAATCCTTAATTAGTTAAAAAAAGGTGTATGTTGACATAGTAGAATTGACGCACGATTGCATGACAAAAGAAGAAATAACAAGAAATTAAGGCGCGTGAGACACGCTCCAATAACAATAGATTGCGTGCTTCCCTGTTATAAAGGAATAAATAAATAGTGATAATCCGTAATTAAGTTAACAGTATTGGGGACTTAGAAATAGTTATTTGCTTGGGTCAATCTCCCCATGAGGTCACCTTGTGTCGGCACTATACATACATCCGTAACCCCCTCTAAATTTTTTAATCTAATTCTGTGCTTTAGTTCCTTGGATATTTAACCAAGTTCTGTCCGGTTTGTGCAACCTATTAATCTTTTAAATGAATGATTGGGGGCTTAATTTGTTACTAAAAATCAGTCTATTTCATGAGCTTTTGATTGACTAATTTTCAACTCAAATTCCATCATTTGGTTATAAGGGTCTAAGCTAGTTAACTGCTTGTCTTTTTGGATTTATTGAAGTGCATCAAACTGCAAGTCAAGAGGTGTAATTACACAATTCGGTTTATTACCATAGCCCATAGGAACCACACGGGTATAACTATTCTGTTGTCAATTTAAATTTTCTGAATCTCATATATTTGATTGTCTAATTTGACAATTTTCGAAACAACTTCATTGAACTTGGTATGTAGGTTATAACCACATATAATAAGAGTAGTAGTTTGAGATCACTTGGTACAATATTGACTCCAAAGCATACCGACTGACGTGTTAGCAGAATATTAGCCGGATATACCATTCACATATGTTTGATGACTTAGTAAAGCGATTATAACGTGCTCATTTTTTCGGTTCAATTTATGTGTATCGTCTTTTATTTTCAAAAAGTATCTTTGTTTGATAAGTTTTCTTTTGCAAATTAACTTATTAGCAATGTTATAATGTTTTTTTAAACGAAAAAACTAGAAGTAAAATTAACAATATATATTCGTATTCACTCGAACAATGTGGTCTAGCTAGAAAAATGATAGAAGGGAGTTGAATACCTCATCTGCCTAGGACTTGCTACTTTTCAGCGATGAAGTAACTGGGTCATGTTTAAAAAATGGAACAAATACAATGGATAGTAGCAATAGTATTAGTACATCCAATAATTGTACTGTAGCTGTGTAGCATGAGGAATGAGGATGAAGGAGCGAAGCTAGCGCGTGAAAACAGTGGGCAGTATCAGCTGGGATGATCAAGTTAACAATGAGAAGACAAGAAAGACCAAAGGGGTGTGGGTGTTACTGTGGCGTGATGTTGTCGGGGCATATATTAATGTCATGAGGATGAGGTGGCCGAGAAAGCACATGAACAAGAAACGCTCTATTTATACATGCAGATACAGATGTTGCAGTCGTGCATTTAGTGGTTCGAAGTTACTGCCCATGAGATCAAATCCAGAGAGCGAGAGCTCCGATCGAGGCTGCAGATACCCCTATTATCAATGTTGCTGGACTGGACTGGTCGGTATGGCGACGGTGGTGTTTGGTGTTGGTGGCCAAATACGAACAAAATAACCCCTCTTTCCTCAGTACTCCCTGAGCCATCGTTGTTGTAATGCCACGTTTCACAACCATGCAAATTACTTTAGCAACTTTACCCTAATCCGACAAGATGGTGACAACTCCTCCCCAGTTTCCCAAGCTTCTGGCGGTTATCACTACTCACTTTTACACGCGTCGTTTCCTCTACGTTTACACACTACACTACCTAGTGCTTTTAATTTCGTTACATTTACATCGATCATATGCTTGTGTATTAATGCATGTCTTGGTGTCTACTAAAGGCAGTAGTACTAGTAGTAGTACACATTTAACGGCAATGGATATGGTTACGGACTCATGGCTCATGGGGTAAAGTTGGAAAGTGATATGACTGTGACAGAAAATGGGCCCGGCAGGAAAAGCAAACGTGTATTTTAGGTTAAAATATCATGGTATAGCCCGTTTTCACAGTGGTCAATGAAAAATAGCCAGCGTTTATCAAGTCAATAAAAAATAGCCACTATTTTGCTGCAACAGCGACCGGTCCAGTATAATATATGGGAGTTCTGGTGCATTTGTGTACGAACTCCAGCATATTATGCTGGACCGGTATACTTTGCTAACTCCTGTAAAATTTGTGGGAGACTGGAGCACCAGTGCTCCAAACTCCAGTATATTATACTGGATAATTATACTTGCTGGAACTCCCGTAAAATTTGCGGGAGTTCCAGCATAATTATGCTTGAACTCCCGTAAAATTTGCGGGAGTTCCAGCATAGTTATCCTGGAACTCCCGTAAAATTTACGGGAGTTCAAGCATACTTATGCTGGACCTCCCGTAAAATTTGCGGGTGTATTTTTCCGGATTTTGAACAGTGTTTTCGCTCAAATTTAAAGTGGCTAAATTTCGATGACTTTTGAAACTTGGCTATTTTTCAAAGACCAGTGATAAATCTGACTATTTTGAATTTGTCCCGTATTTTAGGCCTGCATTTGTTTGGATTCGAGGAACGGCGTTGGTTCCTGCCGTAGATTGAAATAGAAGCCCTGTCCGTTGATATAGGCAGTCAAATAGGACCTACCCTTTTCAAATAGCCTCAAAGTAGATTATTCCATGAGCAAATTGTCAAATTTAATAAGTGTTGTCCCTTCTTTGTCACATAGGTAACATTTTAACTTTTTACCTTGAAGTTAAACTACCTCAAAAATGTCATATTTCAATAACTTTTTGAAAAGAAAAAACACCACATTATTTGTTGGTTAACCAATCAAAGAGCATGAATTTCCTTTCAAACGGAGAATAAGAAAAGGCCGTTCCCCTCGCGCTTACCGCTTCTCTTGTGCCAATAAAAGAAATTTGACTTAAATTTTTTATGTACTTGCGATGTAAAAATATTATAATCAAATTATTAGTAATTAAAAGTATATTTGTAATGAGAATTAGTTGATAATCTCGTAAATATGATAGTTAATATTTATATTCGGTTCGGTTAGATTACATTGATCATATAAAAGATCTTTACACATTTAATATATGTAACTTAATTCCTTATCTACGAGAAGTCTTTGTTGTTTTTCTTTTTGTTTATCCTAAAAAAACGGATAACAATTGAATTTATATGTGATTTTAAGGATATGCAGATTAATTCAATACAAAAGATAAATTGCGTTAGATTAAACAGATAAGGGACGTAATGAATTGCCAAACCACTTAAGAGGGGTGATTTCGGACTCAATAACAACCTTAATGAGATGTCTGCTGTCATGACCCAAACCGATGGGCCGCGACGGGTGTCCGAATCCTACATGTCGAATATCCTTAAGCATGCGCTTAAGATATAAACGCGAATAACATACGTGAGGGAAATCTATCCAAAAGATATATGTACATATGCATGCGGAATACAGTGGGCGAGCCGGCAAGGGTGCTATAGACAACTATATACCCAAAACTGAAAGCCGATAAGTCCATATACTATCCAACTATACATAACTATCTACAGACCTCTAATAGAAATACAGCCGTACAAAGACGGGACTGAGCCTCGTCACACCCATATATACATACAAGCATATCGTACCAAAATCAAAAGCAGTTCCGGATCAAGTGGAGCACGCCAACTCTCGTTGATCAAGGATCCTAAGAAGGGGGACCCAGCTTGCCTACCTGCACCTGCGGGTATGAAACGCAGGCCCGGGAAAATAGGGCGTCAGTTCGAATAATGTACTGAGTATGTAAGGCATGAAAATCAGTACATAAAAGACATAGATGAAACATGGAATAAAGAGATCCATATGTGAGTCTGAGTAACTTTTTAATTTTGAAACATTTATAATGTCATGCACGTGCATATAAATGTCATGTCATGCATAGGTATAGGTGTACATAACATCATCAAGCCTCTAAGGGCATCCCATCATATCGTCTCGGCCACTGTGGACAACATCATCAAGATATACCAACCTATCAGGTTGTGGTACGTACATAACACCGTAACCATTTTCCCATATCCCATATATATATATATATATATATATATATATATATATATATATATACACATATACATATACATATAAATACGCGTATATAACGCCATCTGGTTCATGAGTCAATGTACATGTATAAATGAATGAAATGTGTGAAAATATGTTAATAATCTCCATATTTCTTTGGGATAAGCTTTTGTCAACTGCTTATTATTCTGAGACCCATGAACAAAAGATATAATATATGTCACATGGGGAATCAAAAACATAGAGACACCTAGTATTTCTACGAATAGAGTCATTTATGAAAGCTGTGCGTTTGCTCGTTTTTTTTTTTTTTGTATCATTTGGATCATGCAAAAAAGAAAGAAGGGATAGCCTTAACACACCCGGAGTAGAGTAAAATCCGTGTGATATTCTTGGAAAAGATTGCATATTAATATATAAAGCTCCCTCTAGAGTTTTGGTTTCTGTAACAGCAACTAGATAGATTGGACAGTGAAGCTTGGAACATAGAGTTCTAAATAACCAGTTCAAAATTGAGATGATATTCCTTCAGATGGAAATTAGCAATTACAACGACGACCCTTATACAGCCTTGAGGCGGGAAAACAACAACCCACACCACATTGGTATTCTTAAACTTAATGCAAAAGTTTGGATATCTACCCATCTTTTATATTCATGCCTGAGTTCTATGGTGGAAATTAGCAAGAGTAAGGGTGGAGAACCTGGACGAAAGGTACATGTGCTATGGCTTGACTATATAGAAACCTTATTTTAAATAATATTATCAGTATTGAGATGACCGATAAAATTTTCTACTCTAAGCAACAAAAGTTTTCTAATAAAACAAAAAATGAAAATGAATATAAAGAAACTAGCCAGCTGCGTTTGTATTGAAGAATCTTTAGAATTGAAGTGTTTGGGTAACACTTTACGGTGTTGAAGTGTTTTGGTAACACGTTATTTGCCACCTATCAAGAATGACTAAGAGTCATATCTTTGGGAAGTGGCTTGCTGCCACGTAGGGGAGGGGTTATTTTCATCTTTATTCAAATTTATTAGTTAATTAATTAGGTAATGTCCCGTTACCCGATAATTAACCAATTACCCACATAATTAAGAATTATCTCGACTTACTTAAAATACTACTCATCTCCTCTCCTTTTTTTTATATACTTTATACATTATACTATCATGGTCATATGGTACCTTGTATGGTACTAGTCCATAAATATCGAGTATTATAGCTCGGACCGTATTTTATCCCAAATCGACAACCTTCAACGAAACTCATTTTCTTTACTTCGTGCACCCTTTATCCTTCATGGATTTTACTTATCGCTTGTTATAAATAGCATAAATATGTTAACCTCAAGATAATCTCATTCCAGAAGGACCTCCAGACGTTCGCCTTCCCTGGATGGTATAAAATATCAACGTCATAGTCTTTAGTGCATGAACCACCGCAGCTAACTCTAAATCGTGGGTTGGGTAGTTCTTCTCGTGCTTTCTTAGTTGTCTAGAAGCATAAGCTACAACCTTACCATGCTGTATCAGCACACAACCCAATCCAACGCCTGAAGCGTCACAATAGATAACATAACCATCAGTCCCTTCTGGGAGAGTTAGAACTGGTGCTGAAGTTAATCTATCCTATAATGCCTGGAAACTCCATTCGCAAGCATCAGTCCATTGAAACTTTGCTCCCTTCTGAGTCAACTTTGTCAAAGGTGCTGAAAGGGAAGAAAATCCTTCCACAAATCTCCTGTAATAACCTGCCAAACCGAGAAAGCTACGAACCTCCGTTGGTGTTGTGGGTCTAGGCCAAGTCTTTACTGCCTCAATCTTTTGTGTATCCACCCGGATGCCTTCACCCGAAATGATATGGCCAAGGAAAGCTACAGAGTTCAATCAGAATTCACATTTAGAGGATTTTGCATACAACTTCCCTTTTTGTAGAACTCTGAGCACAGTACGCAAATAATCTGCATGCTCAGCCTCTGAACGAGAATACACCAATATATCGTCGATAAATACAATTACGAATAGATCTAAAAAAGGCCTGAACACACGGTTCATCAAATCCATGAATACTGCCGGCGCATTGGTCAAACCGAATGACATAACACGAAACTCAAAGTGCCCGCATCTGGTCCTGAATGCTGTCTTCAGAATATCTTCCTCCTTAACCCTTACCTGATGGTACCCGGACCTCAAGTCTATCTTTGAAAAACACTTGGCACCTTGCAACTGATCAAATAAATCATCAATCCTCGGAAGTGGGTATTTATTCTTGATCGTCACCTTATTCAACTGTCTATAATCAATACACATCCGTAAGGAACCATCTTTCTTCCTCACAAATAACACAGGTTCTCCCCACGGTGATGTACTAGGTCTGATAAAGCCTTTTTCAAGCAATTCCTTTAGTTGTTCCTTCAACTCTTTCAGCTCTGCGGGGGCCATTCTATAGGGAGGAATAGATATTGGATGAGTATCTGGTGGTAGGTCAATAGCAAACTCAATTTCTCACTCTGGCGGAAGACCCGGAAGCTCATCTGGAAAAACATCGGGAAACTAATTAACCACAGGGATGGACTGAATGGTTGATGACTCTACTTCCACATCCTGAACCCGAACTAAGTGATAAATACAACTCTTTCTGATCATTTCCTTGCTTTGAGATAGGAAATAAATCTACCTCTCGACGACGCTGTATTACCTTTCCACTACAAAATAGGCTCCCTTGGAAATTGAAATCGGACTATCTTTTATCTACAATCAACGTTGGCATGACAAGAAGCCAACCAATCCATACCCATTATAACATCAAATTCTACCATATCTAACTCGATTAGGTCCGCTATGATAGATCGACTATGAATTACTATCATACAACCCCTATATACTCGCTTAGCTATCACTGAGTCCCCAACAGGTGTAGACACCTCAAAAGGTTTAACCAATTCAGGTTTTATTCCAAACTTACTAGCAACCAACAGAGTAACATATGATAAGGTGGAACCTGGGTCAATCAGTGCATATACATCATATGAGGAGACTGATAATATACCTGTAACAACATCAGGTGATGACTCTTGATCCTGTCGTCCTGCCAACGCATAAATGCGGTTCTGAGGACCGCTCGAGCTAGATGCTCCGCCTCTGCCTCTACCATGACTCATTGGTGCTTGTGAACCTTGCCCATGGGGGCGTACTGATGATGACGAACCAGCTACAGATCCCGCTGGCTGATCTATGCTTGTATCACCTCTCGTCGGGTAATCCCTCATAACGTGGCCTAGATAACCACAAGTATAACAAACACCCAATACGATACGACACTGCCCGACATGCTGCTTATCACACTGAGCACATCATGGTAAGGGCGGTCTCATCTGACTTGACTCACCCCTATACTGAGAACCTGAGGCCCTAGATTGCTGACCAGGACCTGAATATGTGGAACGATCAAATCTCTTACTGCAAAACTGAGAGGGTGCGCTAGCCGATGGCTGGGCCGGATACCTCGGGTACTGTTGTCTCTGACCACCTCGAAACTCATCAGAAGGACCCGAGACCTCGCTCTCTTATTCTGGGCCCTATCATGCTCACGATCGGCCCTCTATTTTTGCTTACGCTCCTCTACACCCTGAGTGTATGCCTGAATACGAGAAATATCCATGTCTGGCTGAAGTGAGACTGACATACAATCGTTAAGCAAGTGCGGCTCTAACCCAATCACGAACCGGTGAACCCGATCCTCCATCTTAGATACAATAGTGGGAGCATACCTAGCCAATGAATCAAACTGAAGACTGTACTCCCGAACACTCATGTTACCCTGCCGAAGGGTCAAGAACCTATCAACTCTGGCCCGCCTAAGCTCTGGTGGCAGATAATGACGAAGAAAAGCTTCTGTAAACTCCTGCCATACTACTGGAGGGGCATTCTCACCTCTGGACAACTCCCAAGACTCGTACCAATTAACTACAACATCCAGAAGTCTATAGGAAGCTAGCTCAACTGACTCAGTCGTAGTGGCCTTTATTACCCTTGAAGTCCTCCGCATTCTATCGATAAATACCTGAGGGTCTTTGTTTGAATCTGCTCCAGTGAATACCGAAGGGTCCAAACTAATGAAATCACGAACCCTCGCACTGACGGACCTATCTGCATGACCAATACCTACTTCCTGACGCCGAGCCTGCACGGTTACTAATCAAGTTAATAGCTGAATAGCATCTCTCATCTCCTAACCCGGTGTATCTGGCTAAGGGGTTGAACGTACAGGGGCGGACGCCGGAGCTGGTGCCCCTTGGAGCTCTTCTAGAAAGGGCGGGGTATGTGAAGTCTGATTAGAATCTCACTATAAGACTCTCCCCGAGCCCTGGTAACACGTGACGCTCGACTAGTAGTCTCACCATCCACGGACTTTCCCTTCTGGCCGGCTGTAGTCTTTGGAGGCATCGCTGAAATGTAACATATTATTAGGAACATGAATTCTTATATCGCACGATCTAAGATCAAAAGAGAGGATAATATCCTATATGTCCTGTAGCCTTCTGTCTATAAGTGTGGTGCATAACACACCCATAAACAAGACTCTACTAGACACGGTCTGTAGACAACCCTAGGACAGAACTGCTCTGATACCACTTTTGTCACGACCCAAACCGATGGGCCAAGACGGGTGCCCGAATCCTACACGTCGAACATCCTTAAGCATGCGCTTAAGATATAAACGTGAATAACATATGTGAGAGAAATATATCAAAAAAACATATGTACATATACATGAGGAATATAGTGGGCGAGCCGGCAAGACTGCGATAGACAACTATATATCCAAAACTGAAAGCCGACAAGGCCACATACTATCCAACTATACATAACTGTCTACAAACCTTTAACAGAAATACAACTGTACAAAGACGGTACTGAGCCACATCATACACATATATACATACAAGCATATCGTACCAAAATCAAAAGCAGCTACGGATCAAGTGGAGCACGCCAACTTTCGTTGATCAAGGATCCTAAGAAGGGGGATCGTCAGCTTACCTACCTGCACCTACGGGCATGAAATGTAGGCCCCGGAAAATAGGGCATCAGTACGAATAATGTACTGAGTATGTAAGGCATGAAAATCAGTACATAAAAGACATAGATCAAACATGGAATAAAGAGATCCATTTGTAAGTCTGAGTAACTTTGTAAATTCTATTTATAATGTCATGCACGTGCTTATAAATGTCGTGTCATGCATAGGTATAGGTGTACATAACATCATCAAGCCTCTCAAGGTATCCCATCATATCGTCTCGGCCACTGTGGGCAACATCATCAAGATATACCAACTGATCAGGTGGTGGTGTATATATAATGCTGTAACTTTTTCCCCATATCCCATATACATATATATACGTATACATATAAATATGCGTATATAACGCCATCTGGTCATGGGACAATGTATATATATAAACGAATGAAATGCGTGAAAATATGTTAATAATCTCTATATTCCTTTCGGATAACTTTTGTCAACTGCGTATTATTCTGAGACCCATGAACAGAAGATATAATATATGTCACATGGGGAATCAAGAACATAGAGAGCCCAGGGGCGGATTTAGGGGGGCGCAAGGGGATTCACCTGAACCCCCTTCGCCGAAAAATTACACTGTATATATAAGGCAAAATCTGGTTTTTATCTCTATATATTAAGTTTTGAACCCCCTTAACACAAACCAAAAGTGTAGTTTAGTGGTCAAGGGGGTTCAAAATTTTCATAAGGTCACAGGTTCAATTCCCACTAGCTACAAAAAATTTTTTTGAACCCCCTTCTTTGAGATCCTGCCTCCGCCACTGAGAGACCCTTAGTATTTCTATGAATAGAGTTATTTATGAAAGCTGTGCGTTTGCTCGTTTTTTTTTTTGTATCATTTGGATCATGCCAAAAAGAAAGAAGGGATAGTCTTAACATACCCGGAGTAGAGAAAAATTCGTGTGATATTCTTGGAAAAGGTTGCAAATTAATATATAAAGCTCCTCTAGAGTTTTGGTTTCTGTAACAGCAACTAGATAGATTGGACAGTGAAGCTTGGAACATAGAGTTCTAAATAACCAGTTCAAAATTGAGATGATATTCCTTCAAATGGAAATTAGCAATTATAACGACGACCCTTATACAGCCTTGAGGTAGGAAAACAACAACCCACACCACAGTGGTACTCTTAAACTGAATGCAAAAGTTTGGATATGTACCCATCTTTTATATTCATGCCTGAGTTCTATGGTGGAAATTAGCAAGAGTAAGGGTGGAGAACCTGGACGAAAGGTACATGTGCTATGGCTTGACTATGTAGAAACCGTATTTTAAATAATACTATCAGTATTGAGATGGCCGATAAAAGTTTTTACTCTAAGCAACAAAAGTTTTCTAATAAAACAGAAAATGAAAATGAATATAAAGAAACTAGCCAGCTGCGTTTGTTTAGAAGAATCTTTAGAATTGAAGTGTTTTGGTAACACTTCACGGTGTTGAAGTGTTTTGGTAACACGTTATTTGCCACCTATCAAGAATGAATAAGAGTCATATCTTTAGGAAGTGGCTTGCTGCCACGTGGGGGTGGGGTATTTTAATCTTTATCCAAACTTATTGGTTAATTAGGTAATGTCTCGTTACCCGATAATTAATCAATTACTCACATAATTAAGAATTATCTCGGCTTACTTAAAATTGTACTCATCTCCTCTTTTTTTTAGGCGAAATACATAAACGGCCCCTTCAAGTTCTCCTCAACGACCAGCTGAACACCTCAAGTGAGCCTATTTTCAATTAGACCCTTTATTTATTCACAATAGAAGATCAACTAAACACCCGACCATGTCAGCCCCCATTGCGTGAAATCCACTCTCTGGGACGCGAGTTGCCAACCTAAAATTAGATTTTTTCTTTCTTTTTTTACTAAAATAATGTGGACCCCGCTTAATTTTCATACTCCCTTCTCCTCCAATTCTCTCCTCCACCATTCAACACCCTCCTCTAACCCAAAATCACCTTTGCCTCCGTTACAAAAGAACAAAATTATCAAATATATCATCACATCAAATTCAACAAATTTAAAGTTAAAGAAGAAATAATTGCCAAATGAACGATTGATCGAGCAAGAAATTTAATCAAAATCGCACTATCACGGGTTTGAGAGTTTGAATTTGTGCAGACTTTTTGTATTCACTTTTCTTTTTATAAAAAAAGATGTTCCTTAATGGGACGATTTCTAATTTAACTATTGATTAAAATAAACTAATAAGGAACAAAAAAAAAAATTGATAGTCTTGTCATGTTTAGTTTTTATTGAATATTTTCTAGGCAGCAGATTTAAGCCGAAATTTTTAATTTGCGATCTTATCTTCACCCTATAGAATCCCCACCCCCTTCTCTTTTCACACGAGAACAGAAACCCAGTTGATGAAAAGAGAAGAAAAGCACCAAAACAGACCAAGACTATAGGAAGATCAACAACCCAATTAGAGAATTGAAAGAAAACTATTTTGATAACTAGGATCTCATCAACAACCGATTCTTCTTCACTATTTATATATCCCGGAAATTTTGATAAATGGGTCATTCGAATTTCCACAACTTTTATAAATATAGAAGATGAGTTCGAAGGGGATTGGTCGGAAGGGGTTCTTTGACATCCGAAGATGAAGTTGNNGGGGGGGGGGCGGAGGAGAAAGGGACGCTGGAGAAGGGGTTTTTTTCATTTTAAATTTATTTTGTTTATTTGGTTAATTATTGTTAAGTCTTAATTACAAATTACACGTGTCGTTCATTGATTGGCTCATTTGGCAAGTGTAACTCACGCATCTGGTATGCTGTACCGGAGTGTCTATTTGATTTACTTAACAGACACTTGAAGTGCCTACTTGATAAATAGGTCTGTTGAGGTGTTCAAATGATCGTTGTGGACAACTTGGAGGGGCCATTTATGTATTTCGCCTTTTTTTTATATACTTTATACATCATACTATCATGGTCATATGGTACCTTGTATGGTACTAGTCCATAAATATCAAGTATTATAGCTCGGACCGTATTTTATCCCAAATCGGCAACCTTCACCGAAACTCATTTTCTTTAATTCGTGTACCCTTTATCCTTCATGGAACTTACTTATCGCTTGTTATAAATAGCATAAATACGTTAACCTCAAGATAATCTCATCCCCGAGTCTCCGTCGATTAACAGAAGAAGAAACTTTAACGTACGAGAACGCGAGATGTAACACCTGCCTTCGATCCCGGACACAAAAGTAAGTCCTTTTGATAACAAAAGTATACATGTTACCATGTCTCTAATGAATAATCAGACCCCCTTTATATAGTAGGAGAATTTTACCCTAAGTACAATTCCATAAAAGGTAAAAATCTTCTGTTTAACTAATCATCGGTTCTCTGCCGATACGAGCCGATATTCACACTGTGATATCCAGTTGGTCGCGGATATCATGGCCTTTTGTTGGTTGTGCTTGATCGTCTGGTAATGCTCCCCGAGGTCTTTGGGGTTCGAACCGGACCCAAGGGCCATGACCCCAATACTCCCGAGGGCAGGTATTTTTCCGGACCCTGGATCGAGGGGCTCCTTGCCTCGATTTTGGGTTCTTGCCTTCGCGTTTCTTGCTCCGTTTACTTCATCGAAAACCGAGGCATCCCATGGGCTCGGTTTTACCCGTATACAGATAGTCCCCTAATTTCTCGGAGAGTAAGTTTATGGAGGCGACGAGAAATGACATGAGCTCTTCGATTCCTTCTTCAATACACCGTGACAGAAATGACAAAGAATCTGACACATCCTGTCAGTCGCGTCATAATTACTTAAAATGCGTGTCAGCCATCGGCAGGCCGTCCTTGGACGCGAAACGGCGCAAAGTCTCTCTATATATACTCCCTCCTTCATTCATTTTTTACTTTTGACCAAGCTTCTACCTTAGAATCTCTAGGATATCACTACCTTTCTTTATACTCCAATATTCTTACCTTCGTTCTTCAAGATTTCTCAGCAAATTCAAGCTTTTAATTACTTTCCACCAGCGCACTTGAAGCGTTTAACCTTCATCTCCCAACCTCTCTGTATATTTTCTTAACTTTTCCCATATAACAATGGCGAAAACCTACAAAAATGTTCCCCAACAAGTTGCTTCCTCTTCTTCATAGCCGACCGCTGAGATCGAGGATACCGCTCCCGATGTGGTTGACCTTGATAGATCCACTCCAGGCACGGCTACCGATGAAGCGCCAGCTGAGCCACCCCTAAAAATGTTCGTCCCCGGGGGGTGTTCGGCCGCGGACGACTTTAAGGTCGAAAATCCCTCATCGTTGCAAGGCCGATGCGAGGCGATATCTATGTACATTTGCTCCATCACCGAGGCCGGCCTTCCTGCGATTCGTAAGGGCTGCGGTTGGGGGGATAAGGACATAGTAATCCCCGGGCTCGATGGCGACATCACTACTCATGTGGAGGGATATCTGAGTGTTTACACTTATCCATTCACACTAGGCACGGTGGACCCGGTTATTCTGGACTTCTGTAGGAGGTATGAATTATGCCTCGGTCAGATCCACCCATCACTATGGAGGATCGTAATCCTCCTCCGATTCTTTGTGAACAAAATCGACTCCTGTTTGTTCACCATGGATCATCTACTCCACCTCTACAGTCCCCGAATCCTCCGGGGGGACTGATAAAATCATACGCCGGGCTAGCAAAGCCCCATTTTGAAGCATCGATAAGGATCGGGATCGGGGCTGGCAGGGACGCTTTGTCCGGGTGAGGACCGCAGACTTGATCCCTGCCGAGTTCAGGCCATTCCTTAAGAAGTGGAATGTATCACGTAAGTATAACTTTCTTTTAAATGTTTATTTATGTTTATCTCCCCTTTTCTCATCGGTATTTGTTGTGGTGCAGCCTTTGCTCGAGTCCCAAACGACATCCCTCGGCTCAAGGAGTGGATCGAGGGCATTTGTTCGCAGATGCCTTATTCTGAGTGCTCATGGCCTGAACTGTCGAAGGGCCATTGGGAGGCCCGTTCCGACGGTAAGATTTCTTTCCCGAATAATTAATACTAGGCTCCCCTTTTCAGCACCATGTTTGCCGTATCTAAAATGACTTCGAGCATCCAGCTTCACCACTGCTACCCTTCCTATTCCATACCATAAACAGACACCTTTGATTCATTGACATTGGCGCTAGAGGCTCTACCCCCACCCACCAGCCCTTTATGGAGTTAGCAGACCAAGAGAAAATATTCCCCGAGCCGATCAAGGAGCGAGGCTGCTCGTGATAGGCAACGCTTTAAGCCGCTATCGTTCGGTTCGGATAAGTCAAGTTCCTTCGGTCGCTTCGCTCAGGCGGTCTTCCCTTTTCTTTGGACCTACTGAGTCATCCACCCTTGAATCTATTTGATGCATCTTCACATGGCCGTCGTGTAACTCCTCGAAAATCATGTCATTCGCCTGTCACGTGGCCGTTCCGTCCGGCTGGGGGTAGATCGTTGTGATGGTAAAGGAAATCCTCCCGATCATTGGGGAATCTTCGAATTCAGAGACCACAAAAACTCAACACCTTTTTCTGTAAGTGCATTCTATCCTTCTCCATCTTCTGGAAAGCACTCTTTGAGCATGCTGACAGAATGATTGACACTCACATCTCTCTCATTTCCAGTGATTTCGCTACAGTTTACTAGCGCATTCCTAGACTAAGACTACGGCATTGAAGAAGCAAGCTCACTCTCATTCCAGGAATCAGAGGAAGGCCATTGGGCACAAGTATATGTCAGTTCCGTAGATCAAGGATTTCAAGGACTCCACTTCCTTTGTATCAAAAGATTGTTAAAACTCCATACAATGCTTCTATAAAAAGAACGGATTTTTCAGGATTTGTCTTTCTTAGAATTGGAAGAAAAAGATTGAAATGACTGTTCCAAATTTCACTTATACCTTTCTTTGAGATTTAAACAAAAAAAATTTCTCCCATGCTTTCCGTTGGTCAACAACCAACTAACCCATTTTTTACGACAAGTCTTTCTGAATTGGAAGAGCAGGAAGCGGAACTATAAGTCTTTGTTTCAGAACCTTGTTACTTTTAAGCTGTCTTTTCGCCTGAGGCTTTCGGACAAGACTACTTACTCCAGTAGGTTAGTAAGCAGCCAAATGATCTTATGGATCACCCATCCCATATTTTAGGTTCCATTTGGGCAATATGTATTCCGCTGGGTATGGCTCGCAGTATCGCTCGTCCCCCATTCTTTTATCAAAATATAGCATAACCAGAGAACAATCAAAAAGATTCTTGCAATATATGAGAACGATTCATCACCATCTTCGCGTATTAAAACAAGAATGTCCCAATCAAGTCATCGAGTGAGATAAAACAGCATATCCGGAAAGTGAATTTATCTCGTAATTACGCAAGTTTGATAATGAGGCATAAAGAAAAATTCATGTCCTTGAATTTACGTATATTTTTCCTAGTCTTGTAAGTACAATATGCCTAGCGGTAATTACGATCTCCGCCTAGAACTGGAAGATGACATGATGATCACTTATAGGGTATTAAATGCTATGTGAGTACGTGACAACCCTCTACTATACATATTGATAAAGATTCTTATAATAGTCAAATAACTTGTTGGAAATCAAAAGAATAAAAGAACAGAGATCTTGACAGTATGTGCCATGCAATTGAGTATTTTCTTTTTCCAGTCAAGAGAACAGAGAGTCTATATATACAGTATTACAATATTTTCATTACCATCGAGCTATAATCGATGGGCAGGCCCCTATTGGGCAACCTCTGATCAGATGGTAAGTTATATATCGAGCCTACTATGGCCGAGCGCCTATGAGCGAGCCCAGTTGGTCGAGATACAGAGCCTAGTATGGCCGAGCGCCTATGAGCGAGCCTACTATGGCAGAGCAGTTATTGATAAGCTCCCCGTCCTTTGGAGTTGTCGGGTCTAGAAGTTTTGTGTACATCTTGTGTATATATTGTAGATAGGTTATGGGTAGGTTGGGGCCCTGTTCCAATTACAGTACATCCATTAGTAATGGCTTGTAGGCACATCATGTCAGTTAGTGCAGTATGTTGGGCTTGTTGGCGCTCTACATATATTTTGTTGGCTTGTCAGTTATAGTAGTTATGACGGCCTTGCCGGCCCAGCTTTATATTGACATTTAGTCAGCGTTAGTCTCTATTCAGTTTTATATTTTGCTTCGCAAATTGTCTTGCAATGTGGCCCCTGGCCAAAGTTTGACATTATATGTCCATAATTCCTTAGTTGCAAGTTGGTATGCAAGGATAGATGAGGCACCGAGTGCCGGTCTCGCCCCCCAGGCTCGAGGCGGGATAGAAGACCTATACGTTGGTCCTTCCGCTTTGGGGCAACCCGGGGCCCCAGCAGGAGAGAAGAAGAGAAGGAGGGCTTCGAGCTCAGTGAAGAAGTGGCCAAAGAGAAGGTTATCCCGTAAGCTAAAGGAGAGTTCTAGCTCCCCAATGCCTGACTCGGACTTGCTTTTCCGGCTCAGGGACGAGCCAGTGGAAGGTGGCCTGTGACTTGTCCTTCCCCGAAGAGCGGGTGGCAGTGAACAGTTCCAAACCTATAACACTATAAAATGGCAAAGAGTGGTCGATGCAGCTTTTACCCGAAAGGTCAGGATCGATATCCACAAGGAGCTAATATTGGTTGGGAGTTGGGTTTCTATCCAATCTAGCTATGCGTGTTGTTCTTAATTGCACTTCTAACCATGCTTGGTTTTGTTTCTATTCTACTTTTAATTCTACTGATTACTGAAAGTAATCTAAGTATAATGTTTTTGTAGGTTTTTTCTCAATTAGTAAAAAGCACTAGGGAAATGACTTACACCTAGGCGAGTATCTAATGGGGTCTAGAATTTAGGACAGACTTGTTATATTTGGGATCACGATATAACCTTTGCACAAAATTACTCACTCTATACCTCTCGGTAGTTTGAGTGACTTTGCCCTAATTGGCTTTCTCAAGCCCAATTGGGTGTTCAAACAATACAAGAAAAATTGGCTCAAGTCGGGTATTACTATCTCTAGGTTTAACCCTTTAATTGGGGCTATCAATCTCTTGAATGCACCCCAATTCCTTGTTAGCTTGAATTTCCTAGACTTAGTCTCTCTTTCTCAAGAAGAGTCTAAGTCATAAAGGCACGATTCAGTGTTTGCAACCACTAATTCAACAGTTAAAGCATGAATCAAGCTAAATATCATTAACCCATAAACAATTAAGCCCTAAAATTGAAGACCCATTAAATACCCACGCTAGGGTTGGGTCACAAACCTAGCTAATGGGTTTAGCTACTCATAATCAAGGTAGAAATCAAAGATGGAGATGAAATATAAGCCATAAAAGTTAATTACAAGAATAAAATCTATGATTAATAGCTAAAGCTGCTTTAAAATTACTCTAAGTAGTAAAATACGGCTGTTCACGAGCTCCTCAAAAACAAAAGATGACCTAAAATGTGAAAAAGAACTATTTATACTCATCTGAAATTAACGGACAAAAATACCCCTAGGGAGGTTTCGCTGTCGGTGAAATAATGAGCGCCTCAGCGTAAGGACTTCCGCGGCCGCGCAAAACAAGCGCGGACCGCGTTTCTTCTCTTTTGTGCTTGGTTTGGACTTGATTTTGCGGACAACATAAAAGATACCGCCTCAGCGTTGGCCTCAACCGCGGCCGCGCAATTTGGACGCGGACCGTGCTCCTCAGTTAGGCCCATTTTTTAGGGTCTCTTAACCTTGATCGCGGCTCTCGACGGAATTACCACCGCGGCCGCGTCAGGTATTCCGCGGCGGCACTTTTTCATCGTGCCCAGCGGTCTTTGTTGCACCCAAAACACCTTCTTTGAACCTCAATTCTGCGGATCGCGTAATTGTAATCGCTTCAGCGGTGGATCTTCCGCGGCTACTCTTTTCCTTCACAGTCAGCGCTTTTATCTCAGCTTTGAACTTGTGCAATTTTAACTCCTTCATGAGTTGATTTTGGCTTTCTTACCTCATTTTAACCAAACCCTGCAGACATTAAGTCAGTTTTCGGGAATACTTTTACACATTTTTTATCCAAAACCTAAGCAAAAGAGAGCATAAGATAGGCTAAAATCCATAGTTATCAATCCCTCAAACTTAAGCTTTTGCTTGTCCTCAAGCAAATAAAGTAATTCTCACCTCCTCAAGATAAAAGAAAAGAAAATTTCAGCTGTCCTAAGGTGACTTCATCAAGCATCAATTGGGACTAACAATTACCCTCAAGTCAAATGTATTATTAACAACACACAACCTTTTTAGTATGATAGCCCTAGTGCGATACTAAAGCATCAAGAGTTGACTTAACTCATCAAGGAAACTCTTTCTACTACATAGGTCACAAGTCCGGCTCTAAGTATCATAAGTTTTCCCCTTATGTGAATCATCACTAATGTAAGCTCACTCAACTCGACATCATATAGGGCTTTTGAGGGAATGTAATGAAGGATTTTGGTTCAAGGATATATCGGTCTATGAAGGTTTCATCTTTCCTTAAGCACTTCATTTTCTTATTTTGGCTCACACTTTCTTGACTCTTTGAGTCATTTTCCTCTTCCTTAGGGGACTAGAGAGACACACTGTCACTCTTTCTTGTTCATGTCATTCCTTTTTCTACTTTCTAATCATTCCAAGCCTTTCATCATTGCTCTTATTGAATCCCTTCATTTTTTTCTATATTATTCACTTTCTTTTTGACTTTTTGGCTTTTCTTTCTTTTTCTTTTTCCTTCCCTTTTCTTCGTTTTGTACCTTTTATCACTTTTGCATTCATCGTCTCTCCCCCCAAACTTATGCTATTTTCAATTGTGCTAAAGAAAGATCGGGTGCCAAGAGAGGGTCATTTTAGAACGGATAAAGGCTTGTATAATGGTTATTAAAAGAACAAGGGCTTCGGCTCAACGAGGTTGACTATGGATATCATATTTGCTGGGCTATGGGTGCTTTCAAGTTTAAATTTGGATCAAGGAGAGCCTATAATAATTTCTCAAGTCGAGCTACACTTAGATATTTCGCCTAGACAAACATTTAGGGCAAGTTCCAGAATTATTGGCACGGGACTTGGACTTGCAAATCAATACCTCACCTCACAAGCTATTGGATTGCTAAAGAGACAGAGCCGAGGGCCCACAACAACCCTAGCTAAGATTGAGCAACAAAAATGGCTCCAAGAAGCCACTCGATGATTTTTTAGTCAACACAAGAGTCTAAAGGTCACAACTAGCACCATTCCTTGCAAATCAATTTGTTTCTAACCATAAGGTCAAAAGTAATGTGCTAGGCCCAAGTGAAGCTTTGCCTGAGTCACTTTTATTCATTACCACTATTTACACAAAAACATAAAGAAATATGGACTCAAACCCTTAGGAAGGTTGTCACGCCGTCCATCATTGGGAAGAGCCACCCGGTTCAAACAAATTTCACCTTTAGAAAGAACCGTGTCATTAAGAAAACCAAAGGTTTATTGATCACAAAAACTTGTAAAAGTAAGAAGCTACAAACTGAAAAAGAAGCAACTAAATGAAATAAGAAGTTATGCTATTAAGGAAAATTGCAAAAGAAGTTTTAAAGTAAAATACGGAAAGTAAACTGAATATGTACAATAGGGGATTGAGACGAATATACATAAAAGGGGAATGAATATATACACGGAGAAGTAACTTTATATACATACCAAAAGTAAAAAGTACGAGCATAACGGAAAACAGTATCAATGTTATTACAAACCAAATATCCAAATCATCATTAAAATAGGCCACCCCCCAAATAAAAAGTAGCATTGTCCTCAATGCTATCAGCAAAATTAGAATAGGGGAAGGGTAGAGAGTAAAGAAAACTCCCTATGATGCCTCTGTCTGCATGGGGTCACTGGCTGGGTCCTGTGGCTGGCCTGAGTTACCTCCCTCGGGATCCTCCAGCTCAATCTCCAGATCCTCATTCTGGGGGATCACCTCTCTCCTCACGGGCTCTCTATCACCTTGCTTCTCTGGTGCCTGTGCTGCCTGAGCTGCTGGGACTGGCTCCTCCAACAGTAAGTCCAATGGAATGTCTCCAGCTGATCTAATCTTCTCAACCTCCCTGCTCAGCAGCTTCACTGATTCCTTTGAGGCCCGAGTCTTTTTCATCCTCTTCGTTTGTTTGCTCAGCTCCTTGATTGCTTTTCCCTGTGCATCCAAAGTGGCCATGATAAGCTACTGGTTGTCCAGGAGCTTCTTCTGGTTGTCCAAAAGCTCCTTTAGCGATTCCTCCACTGAAGCAAGCACCTGGGGTTGTGCTGGAACTGACTAAGCTGCCACTGTGCTGGATAGGACAGACAACTTTGATGTAGCTGCCTGTATCCAGTTGTTGATGCTGGAGAGAGTCTGATTAACCCTCAGTGCAGTCAGAGGGTATGCTGATGAAGAAGGCACTGAAGTCAGAATAGAGGAAGATGGTCCGGAGGAAGGATGTGGCATGGTAGTGGAAGGCTCAGAATTAGTGGCCACTGGCTCTTCAGACTGGCCAGTGGAAGTGGTGGCTTTTCCCTTGGACTTGGGGTTGTCCGGACCCTGAAGGCTATACCATGAAAATGGCCTCTTTGGTTTCACTTTGGTGTCAAAATCCCTTCCTTCTACTTCCCGATCCTCCAAGTACATAGTGAGGAAGTTTGGGAAAGGATATGAGCTCTCATTCTTTCCAACCACTCTGGTAATCACCTTTGTCATAATATTCCCGACATTGATCGGGTACCCCGCCATGATAGCACCCAATAAGAGCCCGGGAAAGCGGTATATCACTGTCATGTGTAGTAGGGTCTAACCGGCTGCATACCAAAGTAGCCCACCCATTTGCTTCGAAGCTCATAATGTTCCCTGTAGATCGGGGCCCCAGGTGTCAGCCAAGCTGGAGTAGTCCCAGGAATAGCAATCACCGATGCAAGCCAAGGGCGGGCTAACTCATCCATAGCCACCTTCTCCAGATACAAGGACTCATCCTCATCATTGAACCCAACATAGTCATTCAACGTCTTGCCATCAAATCTAATCTTCAGATTCCGCACCTTGGTCACATAGGTGCCCTTTTTGATGTGGGCTACGTTGGCATAAAACTCTTTGACTAAATATTCATTGGCCTCCGGCACGTTGCTTGTAAAGAATTTTTACCCCCCTCTGTTATCAAATTGCCTCTTCACATTGGGGTTGTGGGGTAGAAGGTCCTTTTCTATGAATTGCCTCTCGAGGGTGAGAGGCCTCTGCGGCCACCATTCTCGGAATTTGTGATAGGCTTTCTCACTAACGAACCCTTCTTGCCATACCACGAGGTTCCTTGTTCTCTCTAACCCCCCTGCCTGAGTGTCACCACCTCTCCCGTCACCAGGGATCTCCGCATCTACATCAATAGGGTTCATTGGTGAGGCCAAAGGTATGGTAGGTGGAGAAGCTGATGCTGAAGCCTCACTACTCTCTCCCGAGCCATCAGATAACTCAGAAGAAGCAGGGGGTGTAGGTTCATCTCGCAACTGAAATTTCTCTAGAAAGTCTGTAGGAACGTGGGTTGGCATTGAGTCTCCTTCCGACACTTCCCGGAAAGGGACATACTCACTTCCTTCAGAATGGGATGCGGCTCTATCCGCAGCTTTGATTTCCTTTCACATCTTCCCAATGGATTGTTGTACTGCTAGGGGTAATTTTATCGTTCCTCGTCCCCTTCCTCGGGAGGACTCTGCTTTCCCTTTTTGTTTATCACTCCCGCCTCTACATTTGACCATTGTCTGCATACACAATCAGTGAAAGCTCATTAGTATTATTGTTAAAAGAATCATTACAGAAGGTAGATGAAAAGTTGACAGTTTTCCAAAAGTAGTGGTCCGCTTACAGCGGAAAAAGGAGTGCGGCCGCGGACTAGCTACCGCTGAGAGCGGAATTTTGGACGCGGCCGCGAAAGACTGGGATTCAGACTACCCAATCTCTGAAGTTGGACTACCGCTGAGAGCAGAATTTTGGGCGCGGCCGCGAAGGTTGCAATGCTGTCCACGAAAAAACTAACGCGGTCGCGGACTCAATTAAGCAAGACTCGGTAATTAAAATCCGCGGGCCGCGTAAAAAGAATCCTGGATACGTAAAACAGACCGCTGACCGCGGAAAATGAATTAGGGTTTTCACTTTTTTAGTCATTAACAGGTATCATGAATACCACTAACCCCTACTAGGCATGCATAACAATTACCCACATGAATTTTTAACATCAATGCCTATATTATGGTGATTAATCAAACCCTTATTAAAAAAAAGTTAAAATTAAAAGAAAAGAAAAGAAATGTAAAAAATATAAAAGCAATGCTATGATTTGAACATACCATTTGTGTGATATGTGTTGGAAACTAACTTCAGATTAGGGTTATGATATTGGGAGCAGATTGAGGAGATGAACAGTGGGCCAATTCTTTTGAGAGTGAAAAGTGCCAAAAGGGTAAAAGGAGGAGGGCCCTCCTATTTATACTAAAAACCTGAGGGCCCACACCGACCTACCTGGCGCGGCCGCGGAATTCCACCGCGGTCCGTGCTTTTGGATATTTTGAAGAGTTGCAGGTTCCAAAGTACCGCTTAGATCAGAAAATTGGGCGTGGCCGCTGACAATGTTCACTGACAGCGATAAAACCACTGCGGACACGGTTGAAACATCAGAGAAGTCAAATTTTGGACTTTTCATGTCCGCGTCCGCTACAAGATTACGCCCCCGCGAAAAAGCTTCTACTGACCATGGAAATTTGAGCGCGGTCAGCGGTTCAATTGCATACTTAGCCAAATTTTCCAGTGTTAGTCCTGCACTGCATCAAAAATTCCTACACAAACTTCACAACCAGTTAGTCCAAAACAAAGCCTACACTAAGAAGAAAATCAAAAAGAAAGAAAAACACATGGGTTGCCTCCCAAGGAGCGCCTGATTTAACGTCGCAATACGATGTAGGTTACCATCAATCACTTGAGATGGATCATTGCCACCACGTGGCTGTCATCAAACTTGCAAGATAGTGCTTCACTCGGTGCCCATTAACTCGGAAGATTTCACCCTTTTTGTTTTTCAAATCAAGAGCACTAAATGGAGTTACATGCACCACTTCAAAAGGGCCACTCTATTTTGACTTGAGCTTTTCCGAAAACAGTCATAACCGAGAATTGAATAGAAGAACCAAATCACCTTCCTTGAATTCCTTGCTCCGGGTATACTTGTCATGTAAGTACTTCATCTTGTCCTTATACAAGGACGTGCTGGAATAGGCATGAAACCTAAACTCATCAAGTTCATTTAGTTGCTCTACCCGGAGATTTGCTGCAACATCCCACTCAAGATTTAACTTCTTTAGCGCCCACATGCCCTTATGTTCTAACTCAACTGGAAGATGGCACACTTTCCCAAATACCAATCGGTACGGAGACATACCAATTGGAGTCTTGTAAGCAGTCCTGCAAGCCCACAAAGCATCATCCAGTTTCTTTGACCAATCAGTCCTATTTGCATTGACAATTTTTGACAATATGCTTTTTATCTCCCTGTTGGAGACCTGAACTTGTCCACTAGCCTGAGGATGATAAGGGGTTGATACCTTGTGATTGACACCATACTTTGCAAGCAAAGTGTCAAATGCCCTGTCGCAGAAATGAGAACCCCCATCACTGATGATCGCCCTAGGAGTGCGAAACCTTGTAAAAATATTTTTCTTTAAGAAAGCCACTACACTCCGTGCCTCATTGTTGGGCAAAGCCACCGCTTCAACCCACTTGGAAACATAATCTACAGCAAGCAGAATGTACGTGTTTCCACATGAACTCACAAAAGGTCTCATGAAGTCAATGCCCCACACGTCAAATATGTCAACCTCAAGAATAGTGGTGAGAGGCATTTCATCCTTCTTGGAAATTCCACCAGCTCTCTGACACTCATCACATCTCTTCACAAGCTCACTAGCATCTTTATACAATGTAGGCCAATAAAAACCACAGCTGAGCACCTTTGAAGCAGTTCTCGCCCCACCATGATAACCACCGTAGGGTGAGGAATGGCAAGCATCAAGAATACTCATTTACTCCTCTTCCGGGGCACATCTCCGGATCACACCATCATTATAAATCTTGAACAGATAAGGCTCGTCCCAGTAGTAATCCAAGCTATCCCGTTTAAGCTTTTTCCTTTGGTTAGAAGAGAGCTCACATGGGACAATGCCGGTCACAAGATAATTAGCAACATCGGCGAACCAAGGCATACTGTTCAAAGATACAGAGAGGAGTTGTTCATGCGGGAATGAATCATTAATTTCGAGACCATCATGGGGCCTCCCCTTCTCCTCCAAGCGGGACAAGTGGTCCGCCACTTGGTTTTCACACCCTTTTCGATCAATAATTTTAAGGTCAAACTCTTGAAGCAATAGAACCCACCTCATCAATCGAGCCTTAGAATCCTTCTTTGTCATCAAGTAGCGGAGTGCTGCGTGATCAGTATGAACAATCACTTTGGCACCCATGAGATAAGGCCTACACTTTTCCATGGCAAACACTATGGCTAGCAACTCTTTTTCCGTCACCGTGTAATTGACCTGGGCATCATTCATAGTTTTTCTTGCATAATACACCGGGTGAACCATCTTGTTCACCCTTTGACCCAAGACCGCTCCTACCACAACATCACTTCCATCGCACATAAGCTCAAAGGGTAAGCTCCAATTGAGTGCGGTAATAATGGGAGTGGTTGTCAGTTTGTACTTGAGAAGTTCAAAAGCTTTCATGCATTCTTCATTAAACACAAACCTCGCATCCTTTTCCAACAATTTGCACAAAGGTTTCACTATCTTTGAAAAGTCCTTGATGAACCTTCGGTAGAACCCCGAATGCCCAAGAAAGCTCCTAACCCCCTTGACGGAAGTAGGAGAGGAAGTTTTGAAATCACTTCAATCTTCGCCTTGTCCACCTCAATACCGTTATTTGAGATCTTATGGCCGAGGACAATGCCCTCCTCGACCATAAAGTGGCATTTTTCCCAGTAAAGCATTAGATTTGTCTCTTCACATCGGGCCAACACTTTGTCAAGATTTCCCAAGAATTCTTCAAAGGAGTCACCCACAACACTAAAATCATCCATGAACACTTCCAAGAAGTCCTCCACCATGTCCGTAAAGATAGCCATCATACACCGCTGGAAGGTAGTCGGTGCATTACACAAACCAAATGGCATCCGTGAAAATGCAAAGGTCCCATACGGGCATGTGAAAGTGGTTTTCTCTTGGTCCTCCGGTGTAATCAAAATCTGGTTGTAACCTGATTACCCATCCAAAAAGCAGTAGTAGGCACGCCCAGCAAGTCTGTCCAACATTTGGTCAAGAAAGGGAAGTGGAAAATGATCTTTGCAGGTCACTTTATTCAGCTTCCGGTAGTCCATGCTTACCCTCCATCCGGTGATAGTCCTATGGGGATCAATTCATTTTGCTCATTTGTGACCACAGTCATACCACCCTTCTTCGGCACACATTGTTCCGGTGAAATCCATGAACTATCCGAGATGGGGTACACAACCCCTGCATCTAGCCACTTGATCACTTCCTTCTTTACGACTCCTGCATAGCCTCGTTCAACCTCCTTTGATGTTCCACGGAGGGTTTGGCATCATCCTCAAGTATAATCTTGTGCATGCAAAAGGCAGGGCTTATTCCCCGAATATCAGCTAGAGTCCATCCAATTGCCTTCTTCCTTCGTTGGAGCACCTCCAGAGTGGCATCTACCTGCACGTTAGTTAAGCAAGAAGAAAGAATAACAGGTAAAGTTGAACTAGGGCCCAAGAATTCATACCTAAGGTGTGGAGGCAAAGGCTTCAACTCTAATATGGGAGGTTCCTCGATTAAGGGCTTTGTTGGTGGAGTCTTTCTGTTCTCAAGATCCAAGGAAAGTTTACGGGGCTCATAGGTGTAAGAACCCATTCCGTGCAAAGCATTGACATACTCTACCAAGCCTTCATCCTGAGTCACATCATGGTTCAATAAAACAGCTTCCAAAGGGTCCTCCACATTGATCATGGCACTCTGATCTTCATAGAGTTCTCGAGNTAAACATGGAAGACAACTTTTTCGTCACCCACCCGGAAGGTGAGCTCCCCTGCTTCCACATCAACCAATGCCTTCCCTGTTGCTAGGAAAGGCCTCCCCAATATTATAGGCACTTCATAGTCGACTTCGCAGTCGAGAATCACAAAATCCGCAGGCAAAATAAACTTGTCAACCCGGACAAGAACATCATCAATAATACCAAGCGGCCTCTTCATTGTTCGATCTGCCATTTGCAATCTCATTGAAGTAGATCTCGGTTGACCAATACCCAAAGTTTTGAATACATAGTACGGCATAAAATTTATACTTGCTCCTAAATCACACAAGGCCTTTGCAAAATCCGCACTCCCAATGGTACATGGAATGGTGAATGCTCCGGGATCTTCAAGCTTTGGAGCCATCGAGTGCACAATTGCACTCACTTGATGTGTCATTTTGATGGTCTCACAATCCATAGATCTCTTTTTAGTCACCAAGTCTTTCATAAACTTGGCGTATCCTGGCATTTGCTCAAGAGCTTCCACCAAAGGAACATTGATCGACAAGATTTTCATCATCTTAATAAACTTCTTGAATTGGTTTTCATTCTTTTGCTTCGCAAGTCTTTGAGGGTAAGGCGGAGGAGGCCTTTGCAAAGGGGCTTTAGCCTTGGGCACTACCATTTCCGGTATGTCTATAACGTGTTCCCTAGACGGGTTCACATCATTTTGAATCTCCACCTCATTGTCATGGATATCAATTCTCACTTCAGCATTCAAATTCTCTTTACTCACTTGCTCATCAACTATTGGAACATCATCATTTTGCATTTCAACCTCATTACTAACAACTTCCTTTTGCATGGAGGTACTTGCTTAACCACCTCTACCGCTCCTTGTGGTTACCGCCATTGCATGGCCGGTATTGTTCCCACCATTCGGGTTTACTACCGTATAACTAGGTAGAGCCCCCTTAGGGTGAGTGTTCAAAGATTGCGAAATCTGGCCAAGTTGGATCTTCAAGGTTCGGATAGAAGTATTATGGGACGCCAATTGGGCATCGGAGTTGGCGTTTTTCTTCATCATTTGCTCAAACATCAACTCAATCCTTCCCATCTCATTGTTTGATGACTAGGACCTTGAGATGGAAATGGAGGCGGGTTGTTTGGTTGTTAATACATCGGATGCCTTTGAAAGCTCGGACCCAGATTCCCTTGATTACCGTTATTCCAACCACCTTGGTTGTTATTTCCTCCCCAGTTGCCCTGGTTACCCCAATTCTGATTGTTGTTTCCCCAGTTGTTGTGGTTATTGTTGTTACCACTGTTCCAATTTCCTTGTTGGTTTTGATTCCCCCAATTTCCTTGGGATCTCCACTGTTGTTGTTGATTCGGAGCATTTACCGTTGTCCTTGGTAGTTGTTCACATACCGAACTTCTTCACTTTGATCATCATACCCATTATTTTGGTTGAAACCACTACTACCTTGCTCATATTGATCCGGATTTCCATGACTTAGTTGACCTCTTTGTCGCCTCTTGTTGAACAACATATTTACCCCTTCTATGGCATTCACTTGACTTGGCGCTTGAACTTGCTGCAAATGAGCTTTTACCAACTGGTTCATTGTTGTAGTCAACTCTGCTATTGCTTGGCCATGGTCGTGGAGCTCTTTATGCAGGTGAATGACAGTGGGATTCACCTTGTGGCACATTAGCTCGACTCTGCTACGCCGAGGAAGTATCTGCCATCTCATCCAATATCTCATACGCCTTAGCATAGGGTGTTGTCATAAAGTTTTCCCCTACTAGCTAGTTCACTACACACTGATTGGTGGTGTTGATACCATGGAAAAATGTTTGATGGATCATTGCTTCGGTCATGTCATTGTTCGGACATTCTTTCACCATCGTCCGATACCTTTCCCAGATCTCATGAAGTTGTTCATTAGGTTCCTGTTTGAAGGCCAGGATCTCATATCTCAATGTCGCCATATGCCATGGTGAGAAAAACCTTGCTATAAACTTGTCGGTCAACTCATCCCAAGTAGTGATGGAATGGTTGGGAAGACTTTCGAGCCAGTCCAAAGCTTTCCCTATAAGTGAAAAAGGGAACAATCTCAATCTCAATGCATCCTCCTACACATTTGTCTGTTTGCTCCCCTAGCAGGTATCCACAAAACTATTTAGATGTTTATATGCATTCTGATGGGGAGCGCCTGTTAACTACCCTCTTTGCTCCAATAAAGTCAACATAACATTTGTAATCTGGAAATTGCCCACCTGGATCCGGGGTGGGACAATTGCACTTGCGTAACCTTCATTTGGAAGCACCCGAGGAGCTACTCACGGAGGAGCTGGGGGAGGGTATGGAATGTTGTCATTGGCCTGGCGGCCTCTTCTTTGAGCTTGAGGTATTAGAGGCACCTCATCTTCAACATTATCATCTACCTCCTCCCCCGGGAGAACATTTCCGAGAGGATCATTATTTGCCATTTTGTACCTAAATGAATCGATTAACTCAGACAAGTTAGTAATAAAAGAAGGAAAGAAAAACAAGACACAAAACTAGTCAGATAGATAGACAAAATCGTTTAGTTCCCTGACAACGGTGCCAAAAAGTGATCGGCTCCAACCCTATACCACTATAAAATGGCAAAGAGTGGTCGAGGCAGCTTTTACCCGAAAGGTCGGGATCGATATCCACAAGGAGCTAATATTTGTTGGGAGTTGGGTTTCTATCCAATCTAGCTATGCGTGTTGTTCTTAATTGCTCTTCTAACCATGCTTGGTTTTGTTTCTGTCCTACTTTTAATGCTACTGATTGCTGAAAGTAATCAAAGTACAATGTTTTTGTAGGGTTTTTATCAATTAATAAAAAGCACTAGGGAAGTGACTTACACCTAGGCGAGTATCTAATGGGGTCTAGAGTTTAGGACAGACTTGTTATTTTTTGGGATCATAATATAACATTTGCACATAATTACTCACTCTATACATCTCGGTAGTTTGAGTGAATTTGCCCTAATTGGCTTTCTCAAGCCCAATTGGGTGTTCAAACAATGCGCGAAAAATTAGCTCAAGTCGGGTATTACTATCTCTAGGTTTAACCCTTTAATTGGGGCTATCAATCTCTTGAATGCACCCCAATTCCTTGTTAGCCTGAATTTTCTAGACTTAGTCTCTCTTTCTCAAGAAGAGTCTAAGTCATAAAGGCACGAATCAGCGTTTGCAACCACCAATTCAACAATTAAAGCATGAATCAAGCTAAATATCATTAACCCATAAACAATTAAGCCCGAAAATTGAAGAACCATTAAATACCCACACTAGGGTTGGATCACAACCCTAGATAATGGGTTTAGCTACTCATAATCAAGGTAGAAATCAAATATGGAGATGAAATATAAGCCATAAAAATTAATTACAAGAATAAAATCTAAGATTAATAGGTAAAGCTGCTCTAAAATTACTCTAAGTAGTAAAATACGACTGTTTCACGAGCTCCCCAGAAACTAAAGATGACCTAAAAATGTGAAAAAGAACTATTAATACATAGCTAAAATTACTGGACAAAAATACCCCTACGGAGGTTCTGCTGTCGGCGAAATAATGAGCGCCTCAGTGTAAGGACTTCCGCGGCCGCGCAAAACAAGCGCGGACCGCGTTTCTTCACTTTTGTGCTTGGTTTGGACTAGATTTCGCGGACATCGTAAAAGATACCGCCTCAGCGTTAGCCTCAACCGCGGCCGTGCAATTTAGACGCCGACCGTGCTCCTCAGTTAGGCCCACTTTTCAGGGTCTCTGAACCTTGATCGCCGCTCTCAGCGGAATTACCACCGTGGCCGTGTCAGGTATTCCGAGGCCGCACTTTTTTATCGCGTCCAGCGGTCTCTGTTGCACCCAAAACACCTTCTCTGAACCTCAATTCCGCGGACTGCGTAATTGTAACCGCTTCAGCGGTGGATCTTTCGCGGTCGCTCTTTTCCTTCGTGGTCAGCGCTTTTATCTCAGCTTTGAAATTGTGCAATTTTAACTCCTTCATGAGTTGATTTTGATTTTCTTGCCTCATTTTGACCAAACCCTACAGACAAGCACATTAAGTCAGTTTTTGGGAATACTTTTACACATTTTTTTATCCAAAACGTAAGTGAAAGAAAGCATAAGATAGGCTAAAATCCATAGTTATCAGGCAGCCGAGGGGGAAATAACATTGGTTGATCCCCCTCAGGTTCAGGAGGCTGATACCCCTCAGGTTCAGGAGGCCGACGTAGATGTGAGGGTCGAGACCTCTCGAGACACCGGCTCCGCTCCGCCCGGTGTCATAGAAATTTTAGGGTCGCCTTCGTTCACCAAGTCTATGTTCGACGAAGCCCGAGCGATGGAGGAGCGATCCAACGAAGGGACCCAAGGTGCGGAAGATCCCCTCCGTTCTTTTTTTGAAGGCGTGGACTCTACCGCTCTAGAAGACTTCTCCGGGTTGGGTTATTTAGAGGTACCGAGGAAGCAACCGTCTTCAAAAATCGACGGGCTAAATTCGAGGCCAAAGTTGATCAACCTGTTTTTCGCCCCAAGTATGGATCCCGACCATAGGCGGTTAATAATCATCACCATCCCGGAGGATGCCCGGGTTCTTTCCATCCCCGTTAGAGTAGCAAGCTATCTCTGGTTCCTAGTAACCGAAGAAGCCCAGGCGAAGATGAACGAGGTGTGCGTGCCGTGTCTGTTCAACGAAGCGCAGCAGGCGCAAAACCAGGTAAGGTGTCATTATGCTTTTCCATGTTCTGACTAAGTTTTTAATGTCCCTTATGTCTTCTCTCTTTTATATTTTTGCAGGTCTCGATTCTTCACCATGAAAGGTTTCTCAGGTACCGGGCTGAGGTTAACCAGCTCGAGGCTGAGGTCAGGGAGCTCAGCGAGAAGAGGGACTCGTATAAGCTTCTCAGCAAGCAACACGAAGAAGCTGTCAAGAGCCTTCAGGCCGAGTTGGATGCGGCTCAGAAAGTGCATGTCGAACTGGTAGAACATGTAAAGATTTTTGAAGTTAGCGATGACGAGTTAGCCATGGTGACTAACGGCCAAACCTCGCAGGTCCAGCAAAATGTTGACAGGATCGACCAACTCCGAGCCGAGATGAAGGAGGTCAAGGCCATGACCGAAGAGTGGAAAGGAAAATTGGACCGACTGGCTTCGGAGAAAGAGACCGCACAAGAGCAGCTGGCATCAGCAGTGGTCCAACTCTAAGTGGTGAAAGAGAAAGCTGAAGCACAGGCCCGATAAATCGAAGACCTTCAGTCTCAACTGGGCTTTGTCACACCTCCTTTTTTACTATCCCCGAAAGGGTATAAGGGAGTTTTTTTCCAATTTAAAGTGACAATCGAAACGGGATTATTTATTTAATATCAGAGTCACCACTTGGGATAATTTATGGTGTCCCAAGTCACCGGTTTAAAATCCCGAATCAAGGAAGATTGACTCTTATTATGGTCTTCGAACACAGAAATCCGGGTAAGGAATTCTATTAACCCGGGAGAAGGTGTTAGGCACTCCCGAGTTCCGTGGTTCTAGCACGGTCGCTTTGATCATACTTGGCTTATTAAATTGTTTAATTACTGATTTTAGAACCTATGTGCATTTACCTCTTACTGCTTTCAATTAAGAAAAATTTTATTGAAACGGGTCACGCGTACGTGTACCCGTTTGTTTGGCGCGTCAAAAATCATGTCACGCGAACGTGTCCACAATTAGTAACGCTTTATTATTATTAAGATAGTTTGATCAAAGTTGCGCGAACGTATACTCCGAATTGGTTTTTAGAATCGTAATTATGTTACGCGGACGTATACACAATCACAATTATTTTGCTAACAAAAGAAAAATATCAGATACTGCACTAACTATATATATATATATATATATATATATATATATATATATATATGTGTGTGTGTGTGTGTGTGTGTGTGTGTGTGTGTATGTATATATGTATGTATGTATGTGTATATATATATATATATATATGTGTGTGTGTGTGTGTGTGTGTGTGTGTGTGTGTATGTATATATGTATGTATGTATGTATAGAGGAGAGCCATAGATAAACAGAAGGGGCTTCTCTACTCTTCCTCCAACTCCCTCTTTAGTCTAATTTAAACTTTTTTTTCTAAAGTTCCAACTTGAATTCCTCTATCACCAAGACATCTTCTTCCTCAATGTTTCCGGCTCCATCTTTTTTCTCTGGTTCTATCTTTTCCTTTTCATCCTTCTCATTTTCACCCCCATATAAAGGGACAAGGGTTCCCAAATTGACAAATGATTCAAAAAAGTCCAATCCACCATTAATCTTAGCATGTTTGAGGTACTTCTTTTCTAGACTATACCATAGGAACTTCCTATTATCCATTTCCAGAAGAACTTCCTTACCAGTCACTGAATATGCTATTAGCCTCAAGAAACTGAAATGTTGACGACCATCTAACTGCTCAACTGAAAACAACTTTTTCCAAGACTCCTTCACTCCGTAATCCTTCATCACCCATATGTCAACATGATTTAACACATGATTCTTTGCATTAGTACGAACAACGACGTGACCTGAAATCAAACAAAGGCATTCTCCCAAGACTGCCAAATTTAAATGCAATGGCTTTCCCAAATTCTCAGGATATGGCACCAACTCAAATCTCTCACTTCCAAGATTGAGACCTATAAGAACCCAAGGGCTCCACTCTGATGATGGTTCCGTAGATGCAAGTCAGTTCAAAGCACCTGCAGCAAACGTACCGTTATCTTCCTTAACCAACCAGTATGGACAATCCTGAACCTTCTTCTTCCACAAACCCAACTTCAAACTAAAAACCATTGTAACAGTAACTAAGGAACTACCAGAGAAGTGATAAAATTGGGCTATTTTAAGGACCTTATAATCTTTAGCAGAAGTATCATACCTAAAACCACCACAAATTTGGCTCAACCCTGCAACCTGTCTCGATCCATGATTCTATGGAGGGTTAACGTGACAAACCGGCAGTTTCCGGAATATTTTAGTAGATGGATTCCACACACCATTGTCACTCAAGTTGTTGGCTATTAAAATCAAACCATGGCAAGAGCCGAGTACCTGAGTTGGGCCATAGAGCTGCTTCAGTGGATGGTCAAGTTCTTCTAGTTGGCTACTAGAGATTGAACTGAAGTCGAGGGAGAAAAGCTTGTGAGCCTTGAAAATAAGCTTGACATCTGAGTTATGCTTCGGTGCCTGTTGCTTGAGGTGTGCTCGGATGAATTTGGGGCTATCAATTAGGGCTTTTGTGTGTTGTGGGTATATTTCAGAACAGGTCGGGTTTAGGGCTGGACCTGGGCGGGTTTAGTGAGAAGAAGGGGGGTTGGGCTTGGGGTTATTAAGGAAGAAGAAAGGTTTGGGCTCAGCAAATCTGAGGCCCAAATCAGCTCTAAGTCCAAATTTTCCCTTTTCTTTGCTTTTCTAATTATTTCAAAATCCTTTTTTCTTCTTAAACTTAAAATAAAATCTAAACTAAATCCTAACCCCCAAATTATACTAAATTAAGTTAATTACTCTAAGTAAGAATTACCACAATTAATTAAAAACCAAATTAAAAGAAAAACTACGAAATTCGAAACTCAAAAACTAAAAAAACATGCAAAAATGAGTTGTTTTTTTTCCCGTGATTTTTCCATTTTTTATGAAACAAACTATTTACCAATTAATCTAAAAATAAAAATTAAATCCTAAATGCAAATGCAATATATTTTTTGTCTTTTCATGAATTAAGTAGAATAAACGTGCACAAACAAATGCAAACAATTGACAAAAATGCCACAAAAATCCACAAAATTGCAAACAATGAAAGAAATAATTTTGTTTTGAGTTTATGGGAATAATTCATATAGGGCAAAAATCACGTGCTCACAGGCTTGTCCATTGCGCTCTTGGCAAGGAGCTCGAAACAGCAAGGTTCGTGTCGGAAATAACCAGGGCTGATGCTGAAGAGATGGTGGCCCGGTACAGGGCTGATGCCGAGGTAGCCCAGGACCGCCTGAAAGTTACTATTGAGTACGTGAATTGGCAGTCCTATAGGGAGGCTCTCGAGGAGGTCCATTCTCGGGGTTTCGACCTATCGGCCGAGATCGAAGATGCAAGAAGGATCAAGGCCGAGGTCCAAGAAGCTGGCTGACCCCGAGGGTGAGGAAGGCTCTAAGGGCTCCGGCGAACCCGAGGATAGAGAAGACCTCGATGACTCGGGCGACGAGGCGGGTTCTGGTGAAGATCAGGCTTAGGTGCCTTAAGGATTTTTCTTTGTTTTTGCATTTTGTTCATTTTGTTGAGGTCGTTATCATTGGCCTTTGTAAAGACTTTTATTGGAATGCATATAAGTTTTTTTTCCCTTTTGCAATTTTTGAGTTCGTTTCTTTTGGATTCCTCTTTATGATTGCAAAGATTTCAAATGCCTTAGCACGGAATAAAACATAGTAATAAGGTCATGTTCGCAAGTTCAAACAAGACTCGTTCTTGATGTAAATTTTGTTTGAAACTTGTGGGGGGCTCGGTATGACCGGATGCTTTCCCGGAAGTTCTTGTTTAGATGTTTTTAGATTATAATTTTGCCGAGGGTAGCCTTTGAACCGGTTTGGAATTTTGAAGGCCTTATGTTTTGATTACGGGCTTCGGACGTCTCCAAGCCGTTTCTAGGGTGGCTGTAGCCTATTAAGTTCAGGCATTGCCTAATAGGCTTTGTAGCTCCGGGCTTCGATACCCGAGCCACCGAACTTGCCTTGGACGACAGTCCCCGAGTCGGGGTGTCCATAGCCTTTTAAATGGGCACTGATTGATAGGCTTTTGTGCCTTCGGACTTCGATAGCTCGAGCTGTCCGAGTTTGAATTGGACGACACTCCCCGAGTGGGGGTGATCTCTTGGATCCGGATAGAGGCAGCCCTTGGGCTCGATATTCTAAGGAACAAAACGAAATAGTCTTAAGGGGCAAAATATGTATCTGCAAGGTAGAAACTGTAAGGCCCCGTGAAAATCTCTACTCAAAACCCGAGAGCTCTTAGTGCCAAGTTAGGAATATGTGGTTTGGACCCGTTGGACTGATCTATGCATTAAAAGTTAAAGAAAAATGTTTTCCAGAAAAGTGCATTTATGCGGTCCATTATGCGGTCGCATAATAGCTATGCGGACCGCATAGTCGCCGCAGAGTCAGACAGTTTGATGGTTTTTGAGGTCAACTATGCGGCCAACTATGCGATCACATAATCAATATGCGAGCTGCATAGTCATCGCATAATCCCCTTGGAATTTTGCGAGGGGCAGTTCTGCGGTGCACTATGCGACCGCAGAACAGGTATGTGGACCGCATTTTTGTCGCATACTCGAGCAGTTTGCTCGGGTTTTTGGAGCTATTTTTGCGGTCCATTTCGCGGGCTGCATGTCAATTATGCGATCGCAAATGCGACCGTAGATCTGAGTCGGGGCTCCAGATTTTTAAGTTTTAAACCCGACCCCCTGTCGTTATATCTTATGCAATGGCTCATTTTGAGCCTATTTCCTGGTGCTTTTAGAGTGAGAAAGAGGGTCTAGGAGAGAGGAAGTGCCTTTCATCAAAAAACATTGCTCCAGCAATTCTTGTTAAAACATTGAAGATACTCAAGTGAGGCACCTAAATCTTTATTCCAGGAGGTAAGACTTCATCACCTCAACTCTTAATTTTAAACATAGCTATAAGGGATCATTAATGGGGTAATTCATGGGGGTAAGGGTGATTACATGGCATGCATGTGTTCTTAGAAGATATGGGGAAATTATAAATAGAGAGGAATGGGGAATGGGTTGGTGTAATCTTGCATAAAAGGACCATAAGCCCTTAATAAACACTCAATGCTTGATAAAATGCTCAAGTGAGCTAAGATTATGATCTTTACCTGATTATGGATTCTATTGTGCTACATTGCTTAAATAGATTGGAGTTGCGAACATTCTGGAACATTATAGGATTAAGGAAAGCTCAATTGAGGTATGTATGGCTAAAACCCCGTCTTTTTAGAAATTGAGCTCCGTTGGTGTCTGTGCAAATGCGGTAAGATTAAAGTTGGATTGTTGTATTGATTGTTATTTCACATGAATTGGTGTTGCAACTTTGTATACGTGAAAGGTGTGTCTCAATATGATCAATGTTCTATTCTTGATAGCTTGAAAAGGTGCGAAGAATATGAGTCTTGCATTGAAATGCTATTCTTGAAGCTGCGTTTGTTGTGCCATCTATGTGGAGTTTTATCTATGCTTACAATTTAAGTTACTCTTGTGTGCACCTATTATCCTAAATTGCAAAGCTAACATTGAAATTGGGAATGATGTAAATGTGGCCTAGTGCCAAAAATGATGTGATAATTGTGGCCCCAAGTGCCTATGAAATGATATATGTGACACGAGATGATTAATGAGAAGGGAACAACGCCTTGGTAAGGCGGCCTAGCCGAACGGGCCGAGATCGGACGCCATGCCGCACACATAGTGGTATTGTGCTGATATTGAATTCCGGAAAGGGAAAATAAGATTGTGATTGAGGTATATGTCTCAATTGAGGCAACCTAGCTGATCGGGTCGAGATCAGACTCAGCTCAAGATAGCGGTGGTATTGTGAACAATGATGAACAGTATGAAATGCCCCAAACTAAAAGTAATGGAAAAATTATGTGAAAGTTGTATGATTCTTTTATTTGATGATGTGGTGATCGCTAAGCTTTCGAATTATACTTGTGATTTCCTTATTCTTGTATGAAAGTTCTTTCTAACTAGATGGTGTTTAGTTATACATACTAGTACTATTCCATGGTACTAACGTCCCTTTTGCCGGGGGCACTACATTTTTTAAATAAATGTAGGTGGCTCTATAGCGGGCAGTGCCGATCGCGCGTAGCGGAGTGTCCTCCTCTCGAAGTCTTGGTGAGCCCCTTTTTCCTTCAAGGGGTTACGTTGTACATCTTTTGTTGTAGACTTCCACTTTTGAAGTATAGCCGGGGCCTTGTTGTCGGCGTTGTCATAATTCGTCTTTTGTATCCATAAAGGCTCCGTAGACGTTTGTGTGGGTTATGTATGGGTGTTGGATGGGTTAATGAACTGTGTTGTAACTCTATACTCTAGTTCGTCTAAACTATAACTGTATGAAATCTTGGAAACTTAGCCATGATTTAAGGTTTGTGATATAAAAATAAACTATCAATGTTGAATGTTCGAGTTTGCTATTGTCTAAATAAACGAAAGCATGGTTTCCTTAATCGTATTGAGTTGGGTAGAAAGTGTTAATAAGGCTTGCTCAGTTGGGTTCACCCGATTGAGCGCCGGTCGCGCCTCCCGAGGTTGGGGCATGACAGAAACTACCTTTCATTCATGTGCGCAATATACAAGATTGTAAGTGTGTACAAGCTTCGTGTTATAGCTTAGGTGTTCTATGCGGGCACGGTTCATTTGACCTTTTGGGCCTTACAATAATCCTATCCACCGAGCCCCGACTGTTCAAGCATAGAGTTTTCTTCCTTGCTAAAATCATTACCCGAGGGTGATGGACCCCAATATTTGAAGTCGATCGTCGAGAGGGCTCAGATATTGTTGGTGTGACCATCGATTCTGGTTTATACCTGGTCTTCCATTCTATGTTAGCACGATCCAATGTTGCCTCGTTAAAAACCTTGGCAGAAAACCCATTTGGGAAAAAACCGGTTCAAGGGAAAAGAGTGCAACACGTGGTTTCAAACCTGACAACCTCATCATTCTTTGGCTGTCGCCTACAAGTGTTAGTCCAATTCGCAATACACGTAGAGAAAAGAATAAATGGATTCGTATCTTAGCAGTAGTATCGTTTTAAGTGGGCTACGTTCCAGCTGTTCGGCAATTGCTCACCGCTCCCTGCTTCGAGTTTGTATGAACCTTTACTGGTAATATCGATAATTCGATATGGACCTTCCCAATTCGGTCCCAGCTTCCCTTCGTTCGAGTTTCAGGTGTTCAGTGTCACATTTCTTAACACCAAGTCCCCGATATTGAAGTGCTGGAGGTTAGCTCTCCTGTTGTAATACCTTTCAATACATTATTTTTCGGTAATCGGATGAGGGCGGCCTCGCGCCTCTCATCTAATAGTTTCAGGCTCGTGCTCATGGCCTCATCGTTTGACTCCTCGGTCACATATCAAAATCTAAAACTTGGTTCCTCTATCTCGACCGGTATTAGCGCTTCGGCATCGTAGACCAACGAGAATGGGGTTGCCCCGGTACTAGATTTTAAGGTCGTATGGTACACCCACAGGATATCGGGAAAAATTTCCTTCCATTTTCCTTTGGCGTCGGTCAATCTCTTCTTAAAGTTTTAGAGTATGGTCTTGTTTGTAGACTCTGCCTGCCCATTCCCACTAGGGTGATAGGTTGTTTATAAGATCCTTTTGATCTTATGGTCCTCAAAAAATTTGCTCACCTTACTGCCGATGATCTGCTTCCCGTTGTCATATATATAATCTCGCCGGCACTCCGAACCGACGTATTATGTGGTCCCAAATAAAATCAATAACTTCTTTCTTCCTGACTTTCTCAAAAGCCTGACCTTCAACCCATTTAAAAAAATAGTCAGTCATAAATAATATAAATTGAGCCTTATCGGGTGCCCTTGGAAGGGGACCGACGATGTCTATTCCCCATTTCATGAATGGCCAAGGTGACAAGACCGAATGCAGTAGCTCCCCGGGCTGATAGATCATCGGTGCGTGCCTCTGGCATCCGTCGCATTTTCGTACGAACTCCTTCGCATCCTTTTTCTATGTCGATCCAGTAGTAGCCGACTCTAATTATCTTACGAACCAACGATTCAGCACCCGAATGGTTCCCGCAGGTGCCTTCGTGAACTTCCCTCTGGACATATTCGATATCTCCTGGTCCCAGACATATGGCGAGTGGGCCATCGAATGTTCTTCTGAATAAGGTGTTATCTTAGAACACGCTGAACCTGCTGCCTTTGTGCGCAGAGCTCTTGATTCTTTAGGATCTGAGGGCAGCTTCCCGGTCTTCAGGTAATCTATATACTTGTTTCTCCAGTCCCAGGTTAAGCTTGTCGAGTTTATCCCGGCGTGGCCTTCTTCCACTACCGATTTCATGAGTTGTACGACCATTCCCGAGTTGAACTCATCGTCATCAACGGATGACCCCAAGTTAGCTAGAGCATCAGCTTCGTTGTTTTGATCCCAGGATACATATTGCAGGGTCCATTCCGTGAATCAATGTGGCGTTACCTATAGTTTATCTAGGTATCTTCGCATTTGTTCCTCTTTTACTTCGAACGTCCCATTGACTTGATTCACCACAAGGAGGGAATCACATTTAGCTTCGATTACTTCGGCCCCCAAACTTTTAGCCAATTTGAGACCTGCAATCATGGCCTCATTGTTAGTGAATTTCACAATTCTAATATATTGTCTAACTACATTACCCGTGGGTGGCTTTAATACGATGCCAAGTCTGGACTCTTTTTGTTACTCCCTATAATTTCGTACGTAAAAGTGCGTCGTAAGTAAACTAATGTAGGACCAAAAATGAGATAATATTTGAAAATATATAAAGTAAGTTAATCATGTTACCTCGGAGGTTACAATTATTGAAGATCATGAACAACAAGTACAAAGAGGGTTGGAAGGTTTAGAAGCTAAAGGAATTGAAGAAAAAAAATAATATTTCGTCGAAAGTCGACAAGTTGGGAATGTAATAACATGTAGTTTTGGGGTGAGACTAGAGTGCTTAACATGATAAGGAGGTTATATTGTGATTTATGTTAGTCTTATGATAGTCGTGTGTTATGTTTTGAAGTCAAGCGAGTTGTGGAACAAAAGTCAATGAAAGTCATCATAAGTTTTACTGAAACTTTGGGTCAAATATAACTGTGATTATCTCCCAATATACTTAGATTTATGGGGTGTCCCACCCATCAAATTGAAGATATATGAGTCTATTTTCTATATCAATACGACATCTGAGTAGAGAGATATGAGCGTTTTTGCGAGACTGCACAGACTGCTAGGTGACAAGTAGGTGTGTCACCAACTTGCTTAAATGAGAGGAATATACATGTCCCGAAAATGGGCCAGTTCGGGTCGTCCAAAGAGGCCTTTTAAAGGCCTATTTTCTTCATATATTAGACTGATAATAAGGCATAATAACCATACATATGCTCTGCAAAAATCCTCCCAAAAATTGCCTACAAACCCTAATTGATTTTCTCTCCCTTTCAAGTTTTAATTGGAGGTAAAACCTAGAGTTTTAAGAACCAAGATAGGAGCTGAGTTATCCAACAACTAAGGTAAGTTTATTTCTATATTTCATCCATTTTTTCTGCTGTAAATTCATGGTAATTCGTTCTATATTTGTAAGAACTCACGGGACGATGATCGGAAGCCGTGAGTTTGAGTTATTCACTTGTTGCGGACTGTTTTGCGGACTGTTTTGTGTTGCTGTTGGGCTGCGTGTTTTACTACTATTTTGTGTAGTTTTGGAGGAGGAAGGGTGTGGAGAAACACCACATAAATGCAGGGTGGTGGGCTGGTCGTTCGTCGTAATATTTTCGGGTTGCTTGACACTACTATGGTGGTCGTTTTGTGTATGAAGAGATTGGGGTGTGTTGGGCTATTTTGTAGTATTTTGTGGTGTATATAAGGTTTGAAAATAATGTATATATGTTGTTATTGTTGTGTTCTCTGGTTTTAGTGTTATCTTAAATTTGGAGGAAGTAAGGATTATAGGGGAGATGCTGCCCGTTTTAATACAAAATAAGCTTGTCGGTTGTTGTGTGATAGTTGTACCTTTCGTAACTTAATGATAGTATTATTATCGTTGTTATAGATTAAGGTGCAAAGAGGCGAGTTCAACTTGGTGATTGGAAAGATTGTGATAAGGTATGTTAAAGCTAAGCCCTTCCTTCATTTTGACATGATCTCGTAACTACACGTGTTTGATAACGAGGCATAAAGAGTAGTTCATACTCCCGAATTTATATACATTATCCTAGTCTCAAAAGATACAGTATTCTCCCTTATCGAGACTTTATATTCAATTGAGTATTGTCTTCTTCCAGTCAAGATATATATATATATATATATATATATATACAGTATTTTCACAACCATCGAGCTATAATCGATGGGCAAGCCCCTATTAAGCAACCTCCGACCAGATGGTAAGTTATATACCGAGCCTACCGTGGCCGAGCACCTATGAGCGAGCCCAAAATGGCTGAGATACAGAGCCTAGTATGGCAGAGCGCCTATGAGCGAGCCTACTACGGTAGAGCAGTTACACTTACCGAGCCTTATAGGGCCGAACATTTATTTTATTTACTATATTGAGATAGTTGAGTCAGTATCAGCAAGTAAGTATATCTCCAGATCATTTTTGACTCCCAGTTACTTTCTGTTATTATATTATCAGTTCAATTTCAGCTTTCAGTTATTTTATTTCCTTACATACCCGGTACATTATTTCATACTAACGTCCTATTTCTGGAGACGCTGCATTTCAAGCGTGCAGGTTCAGACAAACAGACGGGTAGACCTCCTCAGTAGGTGTTGCCCGAGTTCAACCCGATCGGTAAGCTCTACGTCCTTCGGAGTTGCCAGGTTTAGGGTTTTATGTACATCTTCTGTATATATGTTATGGGTAGGTCGGGGCCCTATTCTGATCACAATACATCCATCAGTAGAGGATTGTAGACATATCCTGTCAGTTAGTGCAGTATGTTGGGCTTGTAGGCCTTGTATGTATATTTTGTTGGTTTGTCAGTTGTAGTGGTTATGACAGCCTTGTCAGCCCAGTGTCAGCCCAGCTTTATATTGATGTTTAGTCAGAGCTAGTTTCTGTTCAGTTTTATGTTTTGCTTCGCAAATTGCCTTCCAATATGGACCCATGGCCAAAGTATGACATTATATGTTCAGAGCCCCACAATCGCAAGTTGGTACGCAAGGTTAGGTGAGGCACCGGGTGCTGGTCTCGCCCCCAGGTTTGGCGTGACACTTTTGCGTTCGAGGCACCATCCGTCCTGCTAACATAATAGATAGAAAATTATGTACCTTCCTCTTCCCGGAGTAGGACTCTACTTACCGCTATCTCGGATACCGCTAAGTATAGGTACAGCTGCTCGTTTGCCTTCGGAGTATGAAGCAAGATGGGCTCGAAAGGTACCGCTTGAGTTCTTCTAAAGCTTGTTCGCACTTAGGGGTCCACGAGAAGTTATTCTTCTTCTTTAATAAGGAGAAGAACGATGGCTCTTATCGGAGGACCTTGAAATGAACTAGCCCAAGGCGGCTACGCACCTGGTTAGCCTTTGAACGACCTTGACATTGTCGGGATTGATCTCAATTCTCCGGTTGGACACCATAAATCTGATGAACTTTTCGGATCCGACTCCGAATGTGCATTTCTCAGGGTTCAGCTTCATATTTGTATTTCTTTAGCATGTTGAATATTTCCTGCATATGTTCCAAATGGTCCTCTGCTCGCAGGGACTTTACTACATTTCATCAATGTAAACCTCCATTAATTTTCCTATTTGTTATTCGAACATCCCATTTACTAGGCATTGGTAAGTGGCACTGGCGTTCTTTAATCTGAACGACATTACATTATAACAATAGGTGCCGTATTTAGTGATGAAGGAAGTTTTTTCCTGATCGTGCGGGTCCATCTGGATTTGGTTGTTTCCGAAATAGGCATCGAGAAAGCTTAGGATCTCGTGGCCGGCCATTGCATCGATCATGCTATCGATGTTGCGCAGAGGAAAAGAGTCCTTGGGGAATGCATTCAAGTCTTTATAGTCTACACAGATTCTTAATTTATTTCCCTTTTGAGGAACTAGTACTATGTTTGCTAACCAATCTGGGTACTTAATAGAACATATTTTAAGGATTTTAGATACCTCGTCTATGATAAATGCATGCTTGACTTTGGACTGAGGCCTCCTCTTTTCTTTAACTGGGGGAAACTTTGGATCCAAGCTCAACTTGTGAGTAGTTGTCTCCGGTGGTATCCCTGTCATGTCAAGATGGGAGCAAGCGAAATAATCTATGATAGCTATAGGGAATTCAATGAGTTTTTACCTGATCTTGGGACTTAACTCCATGCACAGGTATACCTTCCGATCGGGTAGGTGCTCGATCAATATGACTTGCTCCAACTTCTCGACATTGACTTGGTGGCATCGGAATCGTCAAGGGATATGAAAGACCTAGGAACTCCGTAGTCGTCATCCTCGCCAGTCCCCTGCTTTTCTGGTTTGGTCGGGGGTAGTGTCGGCGATTGCTATTTGGTTTCTTCCTTGTTGACCGAACTCAGGTTCTTTAGTGTTGAGAGAGCGTATACTGGGACCACCTCATCGATCGCGAACAACTCTTTTACAGTTGGTTGCTCTCCGTAAATTGTTTTAATTCCTCCTGGTATGGGGAATTTCAACACCTCGTGTAGTGTCGAGGGTATTTCCCACTGTGAATCCAAGGCCTCCAGAATAGAGCATTGTATCTCATATCTCTTCAATCACGTAGAACTTTTTTTCCTGAACGGTTCCGACGGTGTTCACCAGTAAGGTTATCTCCCGTTTAGTGGTCTCACATGCCATGTTGAATCTGTTTAGAACTCGGACTGCATGAACAATTTGGTCTTGTAGACCCAACTGTTCTACAGCCCTCAATCTGATGATATTGGTCGAGCTACCTGGATTAATCAGCACACTCTTAGCTCGAGATTTATTTATGAGTACAGATATTATCAGTGTATCATTGTGTGGCTACATGATGCCTTCAACGTCCTCGTCGTTGAAAGATACGGTTCCTTCTGGCACATAATCTCGTGTCTATTTTTCCCTTGTGATGGACACTTTGGTGCATTTTAACATCAACCCCTAGGGGACGTCAACCCCACCAATGATCATGTTAATGACGTGATGGGTTCCTCTTGCTCAATCTACTTGTTGGAGTCCCTATTCATGAAGTAATTTTTGGCTCGATCACTCAGAAACTCTCGGAGGTGTCCGTTCTTGAATAACCAGGCTATTTCCTCTCTTAGTTGTCGACAGTCTTCAGTTTTTCTGCCGTGAGTGCCATGATATTTACACATTAGGTTGGGGTCCCTTTGAGCGGGGTCGAAATGTAACGGTCGAGGACACTTGGTGTCTTTGATGCATCCGATGGTTGATACAATGGCAGCATCATCGATGTTGAAGTTGTACTTCGATAACCTTGGTGCTTCCTTTGGCTCGATTGGTCTGTCAAAATCGCTTTTGCTCATGTGTCCCCGGTTATTATGACCTCGGTCACTTTTTCTTTCACTTCTCACAGGGTTTCGTCCAGACCCATTACCCCTTCGATCTCTGTTATATGATTTATGCCGGTCTCTATTCGATCTTGATTAACTTTCAATGTCTCTTTTGGATCTGTCACTAGCTCTAACGGGATAAATGGACCCGGAAGGGCCCCCGAGTTGATCATCTTCGACCCTGATTTTTAATTGGTACCGGCTATGGACGTCAGCCCAAGTTACCGCCGGGTATTCTATCAGATTTTTCTTCAACTGGTGTGAAGCTAATGAGCTTCGAGTATTGAGTCCTTGGGTAAAGGCCTGAACGGCCCAATCATCTTCCATTGGAGGAAGATCCATCCCTTCCATTGAAACCTTGATCCGAATTCCCTGAACATCTCGTTATCTCTTTGCTTTACCTTGAAAAGATCTGATTTCTTGGTCTCGACCTTGATGGCCCCGACATGCGCTTTTACGAAGGCATCTGCAAGCATAGCAAACGAGTCAACAGAATTAGGGGGCAAGTTGTGATACCATATCATGGATCCTTTTGACAAGGTCTCTCCAAACTTTTTCAGTAGAACGGATTCGATTTCATCATCTTCCAGGTCGTTTCCCTTGATGGTGCACGTGTAGGAGGTTACATGCTCATCGGTAGTTCTGTTGTACTTCAGAATTTTGGGCATACGGAACTTCTTTGGGATTGGCTTCGAGGCTGTGCTCGGAGGGAAAGGATTTTGAACGAATTTCTTGGAATCTATGACCTCAGTATCAATGGCGCTCCTGGGATTTGATCAACCCAGGAGTTGTAGGTTTCTACTTTTTTGTCATTGGCTTCGATTTTCTTTTCTCCCGATTCCACCCATTTTGTTAGTTCCTCGAGAATCTTTATGATCTTGGGGTTGGTCTCGGATTCAGCTTCACTTGGCCTCTCCGTGACTGGTTCATTTCTGCGAGTGTTTTCCCGGGATAGTTCGGGCTCAACTCAGCTGGGTCGCGGCTTTGGTTCTGCAGCCGGGCTATCGCTTCTTATTGAGCATGAACATTTCGAAGATCACCCGCAAGTTAATCCTATCTCCCTTACTATCGTGCATATCCCTGGCTACCGACCTGGCTTCCCCGTGAACGCTGATTTCTGAATCAGCGGGCAAGTTAGCATCGATGGCCACGTGGGAGTTGGCGTCGATTGGGTCTGCGATCGGGGCCCCGTTGGGGTCAGCATGGTGAACCTTGTTGTTGGGCGCTATATTGTTGTTCTCGCCGTGGTGGCCAGACTCAGCATTAACGTTCAAAGGGGCAGATTGGGATTTTGACATTTTTATTCTGACCTAAAATTAAAAGCTCAATTTACAAGTGTAAAATAGAGTGTGTTATGAAAATCTATATTAAATTGTCACTATTATCGTTAGCCCCACGGGCGCCAAACTATTTATCCTAAAAAATGGATAACAATTGAATTTATATATGATTTTAAGGATATACAGTTTAATTCAATACAATTGATATATTATGTTATATTAAAGAGTTAAAGGACGTAATGAATTTCCAAACCACTTAAGAGGGGTGATTCTAGACTCAATAACAGCCTTAATGAGATGCCTGCCTTCAATCCCGGACTCACAATAACAAAGCACTAATGAACAAAAGTAAGTCCTTTTAGTAATATAGAAAATAAGAGTATATTGCCTTCATATGCGTGTTACCATGTCTCTAATGAATAATCAGACCCTGTTTATATAGTAGAGGAGTTTTACCCTAAGTACAATTCCATAAAAGGTAAAAATCTTCTATTTAACTAATCATCGGTTCTCTGCCGATACATGCCGATATTCACGTCGTGATATCCAGTTGGTCGCGGATATCACGACCTTTTGTTGGTCGTGATCAATCGTCTAGTAATGCTCTCCGAGGCCTTTGAGGTTCGAACCGGACCCAGGGGCCATCGCCCCAATACTCCCGAGGGCAGGCGTTTTGCCCGGACCCCGGATCGGGGGCTCCTTGCCTTGATTCTGGTTCCTTGCCTCCACGTTTCTTGCTCCGTTTACTTCATCGGAAACCGAGGAGACCCATGGGCTCGGTTTCACGAATATATACTTTTACCTGTGCAACGTAATAGAGACTTGTCCTCAATCATCAGTTTTGTGCCGGAACATAAATCCTCAACTAGTTATGAAAACCCAAATGTACAACTAGTATTATAGGAATACTCCTTTGGCAATAGCTCACAAACCACACTGTATAGGGTAAAATATGCTATGCTACATGGCCGTCCAAAAGAGGGACATGTAGAGCCCAAGGCGGGGATGGCCAAGACCGAAAGCAATTGTTCCGCCTGTCACCGGGAGAGTAACGATCATAAGCATGTAATAAATACTCTCCACCCAGTAGCATTTAATATAAACATTCCACGGAATTAAGTACATTGCCCGTTACAAGGAATTCGGCATTTATGCCCACCGTTACATCTTCGTCAATGACCCTCATAATTGACATTAAAGAAGGGCACTTCTAAGACCTCTTTCCCTAGGCGTAGATATAAATAGTAAGCTCAGTTATCATTGTAAAGGACATGAATTTCTGGCAAACTTACGCTACACTCTATCCAAAGATTAATACAGTTTTATTTTCTTGCTTTTTTTATTTTATTGTAGTTGTGCCCGGAAGCCATGCCCCGGAACTACTGTTTTTGCTATTTCGTCTCCATCTCAATGATAAGTATTGCATATTACTTCAATTATCTTATTATTTCAGGATCAAATTAATTCACTTGTCTAAAAACCACGTAAAAATTTAACTGTACCATTTTACGGGTAAACAGTTTGGCACCCACCGTGGGGCCTAGACAATTGTGCAATTAAATTGATCCTTGCCTTTATACTAACGTGTTTTGATTATTTTGTCTTAGAAAAAATCATAAGAAATGGCAGATAATGGTGTTAACAACACTCACAATCTCGAGATTCGAGGGGATCAACCTCATTTCGAGGACTCAATCAGTGAAACCCACAACGAGGGGAATGACGCCACACCGGTGCGTGATAGACAATATCATTAACATGTTCGGGAGACAACTCCCGATGATGCTGAGGAGGAACATGTTATTGACGCGGTAAGGGTCTTGCAAGAACAACAGGCGGTCATTCTAGGCCACCTCTCGCAACAGGATAAGGTTATGACGGAGTTGAAGCAGGCGTTGTTGGGGGCTTCGAATAATGCGAATAAACGAGATCTGATTCCTCCCGGCGCTCCCGCAAATCAAACAACAAAGAGGGTCGACAACAACACTCCGAGGGGAGAAGTTGGATCCGATGGGGCTGGGGGGACCAGATCGGGCCCCAATAATGAGAATGATCCTTTCAAGAATGAACTTTTACGGTTTATGAGGGAAGTGAACGCCTGCATGGACCAAATCCTGGGCACACCACTGGTGCGGACTCAGAAAAGTATACTTAAATGTCACACAAGCAAAGTGCGGCACCAGAATTAATCCCGAAGCGGTTTAAAATGACTGATGTGCCAAAGTATGACGGAACTACACACCCTTAGGAGCATATTACCACCTACACAATGGCGTTAAAGGAAAATAATTTAGCTCCTCACAAAATTGAATCTGTTTTGCTGAAAAAATTTGGAGAGACTCTCACGAGGGGAGCCTTGATGGGGTATTCACTGTTATCCAAGCATTATATAGACTCTTTTGAGATGCTCGCAGACGCTTTTCATCAAGGGTCATGACGGGGCCAGAAAAGTATAAGCCCAAAAGACCTATATATTCAAGATTGTGCAAGGAGAATCCGAGTTGTTGCGAAGATTCGTTACCCGATTCCAGAAGGAGAGAATGTTTCTCCTGGCTCTCCCGGATGAATGGGCAGCTGAAGCATTCACCGAGGGATTGAATCCGAGAAGTTCAGACGCTTCCCATAAAATAAAGGAAAGCCTGCTTGAGTTTCAAGCAACGACTTGGGCGGATGTCCACAATCGGTATGAATCAAAAATAAGGATCGAAGATGATCAAGTTAGCTTTCCATCGTCGACCAAAGGACGGGAGAAGAACAGAGAAAAATTAAAAGATTTCAATACGGACAGACGATCTTCGAGGGCCCGGTTTTCGCCCTATGAATGGACTGAAGGCCGAGACAGAGGCTTTCAGACAATGGACAGGTTCACCATCGACAGAACGACTAATCGCGGTCCGAGTAATAGATCACTGCAGGATAAAGAAGCATTAGGGTCACGAGATCCTTCTTACCCCAAGTTATCGGAGTACAACTTCAATGTCAGAGTAGTGGAGTTGGTGTCAGCCATGAGAAACATCAAAGAAGCACGGTTCCCAAAATCAATGAGATCTGATCCTAGTCAGAGGGATCCCGACTTATGGTGTGAATACCACGGGACGAATGGCCACCGAACATGGGGCTGCTGACACCTCTAGGAAGAAGTGGAACCATTATTGAAGACTGGTCATCTCAGAGAATTCTTGACTGTCCGAGCTAAGAACAATTATGGTCGTAACCGGAAAAATACGGAACCCTCAAAAGCAGGAGAAGATCCCCCGCGCCAAACGATCAATATGATCTTCAGAGGGAACGAGATCACAGGGTCACCTTTTCGGCAGCAAGAAAGACGAAAGTATCAATAACCCATAGCAAAAGGCTCCAGGAAGATGATTACAGAGGAGGAAGCAAACAGATTGTTGCTACCACACAATGAACAGGAAATTTCTTTAAATGTGCTAGATTTTAAGATTAAACGTGTTCTAGTGGATCTAGGAGCTTCGGCTAATATCATACAATGGAGAGTATTGGAGAAAGCTAAACTCATCGGAAGCATTATTCCGGCCACAAAGCTCCTCGCCGGATTCAACCTCGCGAGCGTGACAACCCAAGGAGAAATTTTATTACTCACAAATGCCGAAGGAGTAATAAAACAACTCTCTTCGAAGTAATAGATGGTGACATGGGATATAACATCATTCTGGGAAGGCCATGGTTGCACGAGATGAAATCTGTACCATCAACATATCATCAATTGCTGAAGTTTCCAACGCCCGGAGGAGTTAAACAGATAAGGGGTGACCAACCAGTGGCAAGGGAGATGAATGCAATTTAGGTCTCCGGTAGAAAAGGAAAGGAACACGCGGCATAGAAATTACAGGAACCGGCGCCTGCTCCCAAACTAGATGAAGTTAGCCCGGGGCAGAAATGTCAGACTATTATCAAGTGTCGAGGTATTTCCAGGTTCTAGAAGAGATGGATGCAACGAAATCCACAGCGGAATAGCTTGAGAAAGTTTCATTGTTTGAAGAATTCCTAGAAAGGAAATTCCACTTGGGGACAGGACTGCACCCGGAGCTCAGGTTTGGCTTTATTAAATTCCTTAAATCTAATGCTAATTGTTTTGCATGGTCGCATGCAGATATGACAGGTATCCCGACGGAGGTAGCCGTACACAAGTTAAGTTTGGATCCCAATGTACCTCCGGTAAGGCAAAAGAAACGCCCTATTGCCGAGGCCATGAGTAAATTCGTCAAAGAAGAGGTAACTCACTTACTTAATATCTGTTCGATCCGAGAGGTAAAGTATCCAGACTGGCTAGCTAATGTAATAGTAGTTCCTAAGAAGAACAATAAACTTTGCATGTGTGTAGATTATAAAGATCTTAATAAGGTGTGACCAAAATACTCGTTCCCACCGCCAAACATCAATCAAATGATTGATGCCACGGCCGGGCACGAGTTATTGAGTTTCCTCGATGCTTATTCCGGGTATAACCAAATTAAGATGAACTCGGAGGATCAGGAAAGACTTCGTTTATAACGAATTTTGGGACATATTTCTATAATGTGATGCCCTTCGGGTTGAAAAACGCCAAAGCCACTTATCAACAGCTCGTGAATAGGATGTTTGAAAATCAAATAGGAAAATCTATGGAAGTTTAAATAGACGATATGCTCGTTAAGTATTTGTATGCAGGTGATCACCTTAAATATCTGCAAGAAACTTTTGATATCCTAAGGAATCATAATATGAAACTTAACCCCGAGAAATGCGCGTTTGGAGTCAGCTCTGGTAAGTTTCTGGGATTTCTAGTATCGCAAAGGGGAATTGAGGTAAACCCCGATAAGATCAAGGCCATCGAAGATATCTTGGACCAACTGTCAAGCGTGAAGGAAGTCCAAAGGCTCACAGGGAGATTGAAAGCTTTGAGCGAGTTCATTTCCCGGTCATCAAAAAATGTCATCGTTTCTTCGCATTGCTCAAAAAGAAAAATAATTTCAAACGGACATGGAAGTGCCAGCAGGATTTGAGGGATTTGAAAAAGTACTTGTCAAGCACTCCATTACCAAAAGAAGGTGAAACATTGTTAGCATACCTCGCGGTCAGGGAAGTTGTGATAAGTGCGGTATTAGTCCGTGATGATGAAGGTACGTAGTCTCCCATTTATTTTGTTAGTAAAATATTAACGGGAGCAAAAACTCGCTACCCACATTTGGAGAAACTGGCCTTAGCTCTCGTAGTCACCGCTCGAAAGCTGAGGCCCTACTTCCAATGTTACCTGATAGCCATGGTGACAACTTTCGCTTTGCGAAACATCCTTCACAAATTTGAGCTTTCGGGTAGATTGGCCAAATGGGCCATCGAAATGAGTGAGTTTGACATAGAATATAAACTGAGGACTGCAATTAAGTCACAAGTCTTGGCTGACTTTGTGGCCGATTTCAATCCGGGATTACTGCCTCTGGCAACCAAAGAGGCAGTAATGGTGTCAGAATTGACATCAGGGATTTGGACCTTATTTAGAGACGTAGCTTCAAAAGTAAAAGGATCCGGACTTGGTATAGTATTAATCACGCCTTTGGGGGAAACCTTAAGGCAAGCCATCAGAACGGTCCCTTTAACTAACAATGAAGCAGAGTATGAAGCTTTGATTGTGGGGCTCAATCTAACCCAAGGACTTGACCCTGAGGTCATCGAAATGAAATGCGAGTCATAGCTGGTGGTAAATCACGTCTACGGGAACTTTGAAACCAAAGAGGAACGAATGCAACAATATGTGGCAAAGGTCCAGGCTCTGTTGGGGCGATTTCGGGAGTGGTCCATTACTCATATCCCAAGGGAAGATAACTCAGAAGCATACGCCTTGGCTAACCTTGGATCATCGACGGAACTAAAGAGATCGGAGTCCGGGATGGTAGTGCAACTGATGAACTCAGTCCTGGATACAGATGGTTACTATGAGGTAAATGCGGCTAATTTGGTCTGGGACTGGAGGAATGAAATCATCGATTATCTCGAGCACGGGAAGCTACCCGAAGACCCCAAAGCATCTCGGGCGATGCCCGCCAAAGCATCAAAATATAGCTTCAAGAGAGGCCAATTGTATAGAAAATCTTTCCAAGGCCCACTGGCCCGATGCTTAGGGTCATTCGAAGATAACTATGTCATGCAAGAAATCCACAAAGGGATATGCGGCAATCATTCAGATTCCTTAGTGCTGATATTGGTAATGGCAGGATATTATTGGCCCAGCATGGAACAAGATGCCAAAGACTTCGTACAAATATGATAAGTGCCAGCGCTACGCACCACTTGTGCATCAATTGGCAGAACCATACATTCGGTTCTGTCCCCGTGGCTGTTCATGAAGTGGGGGATGGGCATCGTCAGACCACTATCGCCGACTCCCGGAAAGGTAAGATTTCTTTTAATTTTGACTGACTATTTTTCTAAGTGGGTGGAAGGAGGTCCTTATCAGAAGATCGGCGAGCGCGGAGTGGTGGATTTCTTGTGGGAAAATATTGCAGGTCAGAATACCAAAAGCGATAGCGTGCGATAATGGGCCACAATTTATCGGTACAAAAGTCACAAAGTTCCTCGAAGATTTAAAAATAAAGAGGATCACATCTTCACCCTATGATCCGAGCACAAACGGTCAAGCAGAGTCAACGAACAAAGTGATTATACGAAACCTCAAGAAAAGGTTGGAAGAGGCAAAAGGCAATTGGCCCGAGGAGTTACCCGAAGTTTTATGGGCATACCGAACAACGGCTACATCGAGCACAGAAGAAACTCCCTTTTCCCTTGCGTGTGGTGCAGAAGCTTTAATCTCGGTAGAAGTACGGGAACCCACCTTGATATATTTCCAAGCAGAGGAAGGATAAAACAACGAAGCAATGTTAGTCAGCTTGGAGCTACTCGATGAGCGCAGGGACTTGGCGCATGTAAGAATGGCAGTCCAAAAACAGAGAATGGAGCTGTATTATAATTGAAGAGCCAACCTCCGTTATTCCAAAGTAGGAGACTTGGTCCTAAGGAAAGTAATGCAAAATGCCCGGGAACACAATGCAGGGAAACTAGGTCCAACGGGAAGGCCCGTACCGGGTTTCAACTGTCACCGGCAAAGGTTCATATGAATTGGAGAAACCAAGACGGAGAAAAGTTGCCCAGCAACTGGAATGTGGCACACCCCAAAAGATATTATTGCTGATGAACATTATCCGAGCAGAAAGTATGTATTGTACTCTTTTTCCCTACATTCAGTTTTTGTCCCAATTGGGTTTTTCTGGCAAGGTTTTTAATGAGACAGCAACAGAAAGCATACTACAAAGACAAGTGCTTAATACCTGAGGCACACAAGCAAATATCCACTCTGGGACGGTTAGATAATCTTTTGCCCTATAGCAAATTCCCATAGGGAAGTTACAGTTTCTATTGAGAAAAGGTTACCCGACCGTTGATGAGCACAAACCACTAGAGGGTTGTTAGATAGTCCTTCGCACGATAGCATAAATTCCTGAGGGGAAGTAAAATATGTTACCGAGTTAATGATTATCTAGCAAATCATTAGTAGAATCTTTAAAGATACAAGACTTCCAGTGTTCCAATTCACATTCTTCACATTCGAACAATGGGGGGAATGATATGAGGATACGGCAACAATGACTGCCACGTTGACCGGGAAAGAAAAAATCGGAAACCTAATTGTATTATCGGGACCGGGGAGTACGCGGCCAGCCCCGTAGAAACACGTTGTACAAGTTAGCCACAAGTTATGGCAATTTCTAAAGACAACCTACATCTCTCTTACATCTCTCTAAAGTTAATTCTCTCTCCGTACAATTAGCCGTTAACACCCAAAAGACGGTAGCTTAGGTGCGTCTCTGTTACGCATCACCTCTTGGCACCGTCAGATGGAGTTCCCCAAGCACGTCCTACTAATCAAAATGAACTCCCAGTATTAGCAAACCTAACTCCTGAATCAATTTCAAAGAAACCCACCTATGCCAACACTATTGATGCTGCTACCCAATTCTGGCCGCCAATTCTCATCATCCCGGAGGAACAGTCATTGCAAGACATACCACCCACAATGGTATTCCAGCGGTGATCTTCAAAGCCAAGGATTATTATGGAATCATGGAAGATGAGTGTAGAATCACCATCGTGGGGAGATTTCTAAAACCTAGGCCCCAAATTGAAAAAATAAGATCCACATTCAGAGAGAGATTTCCAATCAAAGGTAGAGCCAAAATTGGAGTATATGACAACTACAACGTCTTTCTGGACTTCACAAATGAGGATGATTTCAACTTGGTGTGGTTTAGAAGAATGGTAGAAATCGATGGTCTTCAAATGTCGTTGTTGTTGCGGCCAAATGCACACGCAAGTATACGCGGTCATCAAGTAATAAAGTGACTAAAAGTCGGATGTCGATCCCACGAGGACTTGTGATTAACTATTAACTAAATTAGACTATCCTAATTATCTAAACAAGAATTAAACCTAGAAATATTTGATTCTAAACTAATTAAAATAAATAAAAACAAATAATGAACGTTGGACAGAGAAAGAGCAGATTTGTATGATATCAATGTAATGAAAACGATCTAGGGTTATGGGCTATCTAACATTCCTATTGTATTCTTCAATTGAATTGACTAACTAATTTATCTAGTTTATTGGTTGGCAGGGTTAATATTGCTCATAAGAATCTGTCGAGTTCTTACTAGCCTATTCAAGCTAACCTAACGCCTATATGTCTATGGAATTAGAATCAACAAGAACACATTTATAATTCCTGTAAATTAACCAAGCAAGGCAATTAGGTATATGTCTATCCTAACCGTGAATCCGTTCCCCGAGGCCTAGGTTCAAGAACTTGCTCAACTCAATCCTATATGCAATCTAGAATTCCCACTTTTGAGTTCAATTCTAGATTCGTAGATAGTATTCAATTGGTGATCAAGCAATCAAATAATTAAGTGTAGGATTGAATAAATAAACCAATATGATAAATTAAGAAATCAAAATCAATATCCGAATAACAATAGTCATGAAAGAACCACAACCCTAGAACGTGAAGTTTAGCTCCACATAGACATGGTAGCGAAACAACAAATCATACAAAGAAACATAAAAAGACTAAGTTGGTGGAAGAAAAGATGAAACCCGGCCTCCACGGCGGCTCTGTGCTTGTGTTCTCCTCTCAAAAACGTCCTCCTCTGCCTCCTTAGTTCTAAATTATGTCAAAAATGTGTCCCCCCCTTCAAAGTGGTGTTTTAGGATGTATTTATATGACCTAGGGTTGATGAGGGGCGGAATTCTTCAATCCAACTTCGGATGGGAGAGCTGGAATCCGCGTCTGCCTTCGCGTCTAGACGCGGACTTTGACGCGGATCCAGCTTTTGAGATTCTTCCATTTCGCGAAGTGCTCCGTGCCTTTGCTTCGCTTCGCTGTTTTGTGCCTTAACTTTTCTCCTTTTTCGCGTCTGACTTCGTTCCACGCACGAGAATTGACGAGCTTCACTCCTTTAATTTCTTCTTTTTGTGTCGAATTGTCATCTTTTGATCATTTAGCATCCAAACTCGTTCCTACACATAAGAAACACATAATGAGTATATTTCACTTCGAAAATCATGTAATCTCCCGCGACACACACAAAAATGAATATGCAAATATACTAAAAATATGCACTTTTCATCATTTATCACCAAACATCACTACCCCACACTTAAACGTTGCTCGTCCTCGAGTCAACTAACAATTCACACTATCCTTGTGCACTTTGTTTTTACACAATTGAGGCACACTACACCAATGACCATGGTTGATAGCAACAATTAAACATTAGCATATGCAATCACATACACTTCCCTTTTTCTTATGCCAACTTCAAAAATATTCAAACAAAGACAGCATGCTCATAACAATCCTAGCCTCACAAACCGACTCAATGTCACAATGTACTCGTGGCTTGAACACCCAAAATCATAGAGAGAGCTAATAATATTACCTATCCCTCGTGTAACCATGTGCCCTCACAACAAAAGCAAATAGAGTAAAATCAATCCACACATTCGAATCTCATGCTCACATATATCAAAGAAAATCACTCACTCTCACAAAAGAAGTCACATGCATGTAATTGGTACCATAGGCTTGCCCTTAATGTAAATCTCTACTAAAAATAAATGTAGGCTCGCTCGATCTAAAATCAATTAGGTCTTTTTCATGGTTGTAATGTGGGCTAAGGGACGGGTAGGATATATTTAGGAATAGTGACTAACCCTCCTGAGCACTTTAACACACCACATAATCAACTTTTAAGCATAAATTCTTCAATCCACTTCACTTTCACAAACAATATCACCCCAAAAATGCTCCCTTCTTCTTTAAGCACTACATTAATTCATACCCACTAGCAGGAACAAGACAACAATGTATTCATCTCTATTTTTTTTTCCTTCAGATTATTCTTTTTTTTTTCAATTTTTGCTAGTGGTGTATTATTTAAAAAAAAACAAGTGCTCCTTTCTTCCTTTTATTGGCTCCACTCAAAAGCCACCCCACTCTTAGTTCCTTCTTACTTTTTTTAGCGCTCATCTCACAATTAAAGTACTTTAAGAGGAAAAGGGATCAAAACAATGTCAATTAAGAATAAAAAGGGTATAGCCTTGTAATGTGGGTGCCAAATAAAAGTCTATAGGCTCAAAAGGGTTGACTAGGGATAAATTTTATTTGTGGTAAGCAATTAAGCTCAAAAAGACCAAAGAAAGCCTAAAATTATTTTTTCAAACCGAGCATCACCTAAAATTTCACTTTGACTCACAAACCGGGCAAGTTCTAGACACAAGTACAATATATGGACTACACAAAAACCTCACAACACATGGCACATGACTCACTAAGGACGATCCCATTCCGACTCTCAAACAAATGCAAGTATTCACAAAGCCACAATATATTAAGCATTAAGCACAAAGTGAACATAAATCTAGAAAATGAGACATAGGCGCCACAAAACATGCTATCCAAGTAAGCAAGACATCATCAATAATTTCAAATCATAGGGAAGATACTACACATGCCAAAGCCTAAACATGCTACTATCAAACAATTCAAGGGCGCCTAGGTTTATCTCATCTTTCTTCCTCCATTTTATTCCCTAAACTACTCTAAAAGAAAAAACCTCCCTGTTCAAAACT
>NW_017671387.1:263664-298924 GCF_001879085.1 Nicotiana attenuata
CAACAAAACTCCATCGGTAACGGTAAAACGACCTTTAATTGTTTTAAGTTTTTTTTTTAAAAAAAAAAATTACTATACTAAGAACGAGTACTATAACTAAGCTAACATAGCACAGAAAATCACCCAGACAATCTCCTCACCCCACACTTAACATTGTGCAATGTCCTCAATGCACACTGAAAATAACAAGAGGGTATAAGAGACTCCCTGGTAGGCCAAAGGCCGAAGCATTAGCAGCTCACGGGATACTCAGACTTCTCCCAGGTACAGTCCTTTGTGCGGGCACCCCACACCAAGTTCTAACCACATGGCTCACTTTTGCACACTTCCTGTGGCTTTGCTCCCTATGCTCAAAATCCTACAAAATAAAACAACACTAGAAAAATAATAAAAATAATAAAATAGACATAAATAAAAGAAAGCAGTAAAGTTGGGTTGCCTCCCAACAAGCGCCTAATTTAAAGTCGCGGCACGACTTGAACCAATTTTTGTCTCCACCTTGAACTTATGAATTGTACCCCTAACATGGCATTCAGTCTGTGGCTATGCACCTTTGGTGGGGCTACAAAGATAACCAGGCCAAGTAATAAATTTTTCACTCTGCACCTCTCGGCCTTTAGACACAATGTGGAAAAATAATTGGAATGAGGTCTAATGCGCCCTAACTCATGAATTTTACTACTATTTGCATCCCCATATTTACACACACTCAAGTCTCCCAAAGTAATGTTATCTACTCCCTCATATGACTCTAGAGCACTCTTCTCAATATTTGCATCCTCAAGAAAAACATGGTCTAGTGATTGGTATTCTCGTTTTAGCTCCTCAATTTGGTCTAGAAGATTTTTTCAGCTTCACACAACTCATTATTAATTTGTTGGGCGTTACAAGCATCAAACCTTTGCACTCAAATGTGCATCTAAGTTATGTACATCCAAGCCAAAATGATCAATTTTATGTGCAAGTTCATCTCTCCCCTTAGACCAATCATTTACCAACGTTGTTAGAAGACAACGTCGTTCCTCATATTCCCTTAATCGTGAATATTCTTCCCAATACCAACCCTTACTCCCATATTTTCAGATCTCCAAGAAGTCAGGCCATGACAAGACCAAAAATACGAGCCATAAAAGTCTTTTGTCAACCAAGAGTCTTCATCAATAGCCTTACCTCCGTATATTTCATCCCCAGATGTCATGCTGAGAGAACTAGGAACACACTAAGAGAAAAATATCAAATATTTGTAAAAATAAAAGTATATACAAAAAAATAAAATAAAATAAAATAAAAAAATAAAAAGTCTAATCTAGAAAAATAGCTAATTTCCAAGTCCCCGGCAACGGCGCCAAAAACTTGTTGCGGCCAAACGCACATGCAAGTATACACGGTCGTCAAGTAATAAAGTGACTAAAAGTCGGATGTCGATCCCACGAGGACTTGTGATTAACTATTAACTAAATTAGACTATCCTAATTATCTAAACAAGAATTAAACCTAGAAATATTTGATTCTAAACTAATTAAAACAAATAAAAACAAATAATGAACTTTGGACAGAGAAAGAACAGATTTTTATGATATCAATATAATGAAAACGATCTAGGGTTATGGGCTATCTAACATTCCTATTGTATTCTTCAATTGAATTGACTAACTAATTTATCAAGTTTATTGGTTGGAAGGTTAATATTGCTCATAAGAATCTGTCGAGTTCTTACTCTCCTATTCAAGCTAACCTAACGCCTATATGTCTATGGAATTAGAATCAACAAGAACGCATTTATAATTCCTGTAAATTAACCAAGCAAGGCAATTAGGTATATGTCTATCCTAACCGCGAATCCGTTCCCCGAGGCCCAGGTTCAAGAACTTACTCTACTCAATCCTATATGCAATCTAGAATTCCCACTTTCGAGTTCAATTCTAGATTCGTAGATAGTATTCAATTGGTGATCAAGCAATCAAATAATTAAGTGCAGGATTGAATAAATAAACCAATATGATAAATTAAGAAATCAAAATCAATATCCGAATAACAATAGTCATGAAAGAACCACAACCCTAGAATGTGAAGTTTAGCTCCACATAGACATGGTAGCAAAACAACAAATCATACAAAGAAACATAAAAAGACTAAGTTGGTGGAAGAAAAGATGAAACCTGGCCTCCACGGTGGCTCTGTGGTTGTGTTCTCCTCTCAAAAACGTCCTCCTCTGCCTCCTTAGTTCTAAATTATGTCAAAAGCGTGCCCCCCCCCCCCTTCAAAGTGGTATTTTAGGATGTATTTATATGACCTAGGGTTGATGAGGGGCGGAATTCTTCAATCCAACTTCGGATGGGAGAGCTGGAATCTGCGTCTGCCTTTGCGTCTAGACGCGGACTTTGACGCGGATCCAGCTTTTGATATTCTTCCATTTCGCAAACCGCTTCATGCCTTTGCTTCGCTTCGCTGTTTTGTGCCTTAACTTTTCTCCTTTTTCGCGTCTGACTTCGTGCCACGCACGAGAATAGACGAGCTCCCACTCCTTTAATTTCTTCTTTTTGTGTCGAATTGTCATCTTTTGATCATTTAGCATCCAAACTCGTTCCTACACATAAGAAACACATAATGAGTATATTTAACTTCGAAAATCATGTAATCTCCCGCGACACACACAAAAATGAATATGCAAATATACTAAAAATATGCACTTTTCATCATTTATCACCAAACATCAGCTGCAAAAATGGACACCAGACTTCAGACTGGATAAGGATATTCCTATAGTGCCGGTATGGGTATTACTTCTTGGCTTACCTTTTAATATGCATATATGGCACTATGCTAAACAAATCTGTAGCGAGATCGGAACTCCCTTAGCTCTAGATGTTGCAATAGTTGGTAAAACTAGACCGAATATGGCTAAAGTTAGAGTGTAAATTGATCTTCTTAAACCTCTAGTTCACAGTGTATTTGTTGGATCGGAGAATGAAAATGCTCCTTTGAAAGGATGTACTCAAAAAATTTGAGTATGAAAGTATTCCTAAATATTGTAGACAATACAAAAAACTTGGGCATAACTTACTCAATTGTAGAGTTATGGAAAGGAAAAGGGCTGCAGAAACTGATAAAAACAATAAAGATGAAGATCAGAAACATGTTGAAGAAGGAACCAGAGGATCATAAAAGGAGAAGGAGGAGGAGAAAGAAAGGGAAATAAGAAAGAAGGAGCTACCAGCTAATGTGAGCAGTAAGGAGAAGGATGTTCAAAAGCAAAATAGTCATAACAACAAGATCTTGAATTGCGAGGAAGTTAAAGAAAGGACAGACCAAAACACCTCTAACAAGCCTGAACATCGATCGGAGATTGAACAAGACAACATGATTTCCTTGTCCATAGAAGATAATCAAGCTACTATAATAATAATAATAATAATAAGAAGAAGAAGAAGAAGAAGAAGAAGAAGAAAGCAACAAAAAAGAATGCCAAAGAAGAAGAGTAGGGTGATCTTCAAACCAATTCTAATACAAAGGAGCAGCAGGAAAAAAACTATAACCAAGACTTCCACCTCCCAGAACCATATTGCCCTTTCAGATGGCATAAGCACGAATGGCAATAATAAGGAGGTGGAGCAAAATAGTGTTGAGGAGAAACAGGCCACAAGCACCAACAATGTGAATGAGAAACGGGATCTCAACAACCAATCCGACTCTATGGTTAAGGAGAGTTCATTAAATGAACTTATACAGGAAAATCGAATGCAAGAAGTTAATTCTGAAAGGGAGGATACTACTAGCAGTAAAGATCTTTCGAATAAAAGTACAAAGAAGCAGGGCATGCTTACACTTAATAACTTGGAGGATAATGGGGATAAAACTTTGAGTTGGAGAAGGAGCACAAAGGAAATGAAAAGACTATGGATTCTGGTTCTTGCTCAACATGTCTGCCAACAAACTTTATTGAACAACTTGGTATTGAGTTAATGGTTAAATTATATGCAGATCAGGAATAACCACTCAAAAGAAATACACACAAAATAGTTGACCACCCAATGCAAGATTCTTTACTACATCAGCGTATACAGAGAACTGAACAAAATGAAGAGAGGAACCAAGACAAAGGCAACTATGAAGAAGAAAAGTATATGGAGGCTTCAATCCAAATTAAAGCTCCTTGGCAAGAGGTTGAGTAAATAGTCTAGAGAAGAAATTTGAGACATTCATGAGCAGGTTGCCAAGTGGGAAGAAAATATCCAGAACTTAGAGAAAATTGAAATATCAAGCAACACTGACATCGACAGAGAAGAAACCAACAAGGCGCATGCTGAACATCAGATGGCTGGATATACAAGACTCTCTACTGACCTAAAAAGCTAATGCCAAATGGTTTGAGGAGGGCGACAGAAACGCCAAGTATTTTCATAGTAGGCTCAGGGAAAAAAGAAGGAGGCTCCAATTGAATAGAATAAAAAATCATAAGGGCAAATGGATTCAAGGAGAGGAGAAAATTGTAAAAGCAGCTATTAGGCACTTCAGCTCCATGTTCAACCTTCCTACTCCTCACCTGGATTCTACACTTCTAGATTGTATTACTAAAAAGATCACTGAAGAAGACAAATACAAGCAACATGAAGAACCTAGTGAGGAAGAAATCCGACAGGCAGTTTTCAGTCTGTCTACCTCTAGTGCTGCTGGTTCAGATGGTTACAATGGCTCCTTCTTCCACAACTATTGGGATATCATTAAAGAAGACATCAATGCTTTCATTTGGGAATTATTCAAAAGTAGTCCTCTAACCAAATTCTATACCCAGACTTGTTTGGTGTTAATTCCTAAGTTAGATGCCTCTACCTCATTTAGTGATTTTAGAACTATCAGTCTTTCTAATTTCACTAACAAAATTGTTTCTAAAATCCTCTCGATTAGACTTAATCCTTTGTTGACTAGTCTAATATCTCCTAATCAAAGTGATTTTGTTAAATATAGACTTATTTTTGAAAATATTCTTCTAGCACATGAAATAGTTCAATCCATTGGCTATGGTAATCAGTGTGGTAATATTGCCCTTAAACTGGATATGGCTAAAGCTATGATAGAATGTCATGGAGCTTTGTGACTTCTGTCCTTAGGAAATTTGGTTTCTCTGAACAATGGTAATAGAAAAGGTTTTTTTCTCATCAAGCCAAGGTCTTTGAACAATTTATACTCTAAGGATAATTTCATTCCTTTCTTTATATCATAAAGGGGTCCTCAGATCAATTACCTTGCATATGCTGATGAAATTGTTATCTTCACTAGTGGTAGTAATGCTTCTATTAATCTAATTATGGACATCATTAGGAGATATGAGAATAGCTCTGGCCAAAAGGTTAACAATGATAAAAGTTTCTTTTTAACTGCTTCTAATACCTGTGCTACTAGAATCAACCGAATCAGGAATGCTACAGGATACATGGACAAGAACTTTTCCTTTACTTATCTAGGTTGTCCTATTTATATAGGAAGAAAAAAGTTAGTGCTCTGACTGCCTTGGCAACAAAATTGTAAAGAAACTCAATGTGTGACATGATAAAATATCGTCTTATGGAGGGAGGATTATTTTGATCAAACATGTTCTTCAATCCCTCCCTATATATATTCTATCTGCTATGTCCCCCAACCCCCCACCCCCAAAGGCACTTTTAAATTGATTGAGAAGCATTTTGCTATCTTCTTTTGGGGCTACTCTAACAGTCAAAAGAAATATCATTGGATATCTTGGAAAAATTTATGTTTGCCCTTAGAGGAAGGAGGCATTGGGCTGAAAAGAATGGAGATGTTTGATAATATCCTGGCCTCGAAAAGATGGTGGAGATTTAGAACTATCCCCTCACTGTGGGCTACATTCATGAATCACAAGTATTGGCCCAGATCATATCCAGTGAGTAAGAAAAAAGCCTCTAGTGATTCACATGCATGGCAGAAATCGAGGAAGGTTAGAGACAAGGCAGAACCACACATATTGTGGCTTATTAACTCTAGTAATTCAAGCATATTTTGGGACAACTGGATTGGGAAAGGCCCTTTGGCAGCACTTCTACCAGACATTAACAACAATCCCAAAACTCTTTGTCAAAGATTTTATACACAATAGAAGATGGAACATTCAAAAACTAGGATATGCCTTCCAAGAAGAGATTGTTCAATGTATCGTGAATATCAACATTGGCAATCAAGACATTCCAGACCAAGCTATATGGGACCTCACAGAAAATGGTAAGTACTCAAACAAAACAACTTTGAATTTGTTCAGAAGCACTCATCCTACGGATCATCTACTTAGCAAGGTATGTCATTCTAGTATCCCTTTTAAGATCTCTTTTTTAGCTTAGAGATTTCAGTTGGCAAAGCTTCCTTTTGATGATGTAATACTTAGTTTTGGAAAATAAATTGTCTCTAGTTGTGTCGGTTGTACTAACCATTTAAATGAGTCTATACAACATGTTTTTATGGAGAGTGATGCAGCTAGGTACATTTGGAAAGCCATATGTGCCCCTATAAGGATAGTATATAAGTAAATTCCCATTAGAGGATGGCTTAATCATTGGTGGCAGCATAAGAGCAACAATGTCATACATAAACAAACCCTGCAGATCACTCCTATCATCATTTGCTTGGAAATCTGGAAAAGCAGATGCTCTTATAAATATGGAGAGCAGAAAAGGTTCAACTTCTACAAGATGAGGCAGCAGATTATCTAGAACATTCAAGCTACAGTTCTTAGAGCCTTCCCTAGATGAAAACTGACTCTACCTTGGGTCAAATATTGTGAAACCATGCTGAGACTACAGCCTGTTCCTAAAGCCATCATTGTAGCCTGGATTAAACCACTCCAAGGATCCTTCAAGCTTAACACTAACGGAAGTTATTTACCTAGAAATGGTAACACCGGATTGGGAGGAACTATGAGAAATGAACAGGGTGAACTCATAGTGGCTTTCTCTATCTATGCCAAATGCAATAGCAACAATGATGCAGAAGCACAAGCAGCTCTATTTGGAATCAAATGGTGTTTTCAACATGGTTAAACTGACTTCATTATTGAACTAGATTCTCTCCTGGTGGCAAATATGTTAAAAGAGAGGCGTACAGATAACTACAAATTGAAAAGGATCATTGATGAGGCAACACAGTGAATGAACCAAGTCAATGTCACCCCTAATCACTGCTATAGGGAGGCTAACCAAGTGGCGAATTTCTTAGTTAAATTGGTGTCAACCACTTTTGACAGTAACATATATTTATCCTTCCATCAAATCCCTAGAGGAGCCAAAGGTCCATTCATTATGGACAAATTTCAAGTACCTAGTATTAGGACAAAGTACGACAAGGCGAATTTTTTTGTAAGTTGAACTTGTTTTGTATAGTTCACACAGTGGTGAAGCAATAGGTTTCGCATCTATTTTTTTTTTTGGGAAGGAAACTAGTATCCTTGTGTTGTAATCTTTAGAAGTAATGCCATCCCCTCCTCCTTTTTTGAAGATAATACAACACACCTAGTATACAGCTGGGAAATTATAAAAAAAAAAAGTTATGGCAATTTCTTTCCAGCATAGCAATTGCTTATGTACTTTGTGAAAATAGAAGGAATAAAATGAAATTCTTTTGTTTTATCTTGTTTCTTGTTCGAACGATGAATTAACTTTGTCATTTGAAAGTTAAACAAGTACTTCAAATGAAAGTGCCATAATGAACAAGAGATGTCCTCTTCAAGAGCACCGTAAACATAAAAGGGCCCTCTTATAAAAACCCTCACGTTAAAGGGTTGGTTTCGGAAGAATTTATGCCCGGAATCAATTTGCCTTCGGGGAAAAATACACTCGAGGCCGTATACGAAAGGACGCACTTACGCGAATACTTATAGAAGCCCTCATGTTAAAGGGTTGATTTTGGAAGAACTTATGCCCGGAATCAAAATGCTTCCGAATACACCCAAGGCTTCACATAATAAAACATAAACAGTAAAACTTGTGCGAAACTCTTAAGCAAAAAGAAGAGAATTCAAAGATAAAAACTTGCATAAATAATCAAACGAAAGAGAGACTCAAACAATACTTGAGCAGAAAGACATTTTTATTTACAGACACATGCCAAAATGGCACATATACAAGAATTGGAAAAAGAAAAGAAAATCTAAACTGCACTATCTCCGGAACCCAGAGGAAGAGAAGTGTCCGCGCCCCTAGGAGAATTAGATGGAGCCGCCGATGGTTCAACATTTTGGTCTTCACCTGTTGGCCTTCAGCTTCATCATCCTCCATTTCTTCTTCAGTTCCCGAGAACTCGAAACCGGAACCAGAAGGACCGGGAGCATCAGACCCCGTTGGGAGACCACTTTTAGCAGCTAAGAACTCACGGGCCTTAGCAATTTCGGCATCAAAATCAATGATACCAGCTTTGGCCTCTTCCAAGGTTTTTCTCGTCATGCTGTACATAGCGTAAGTTTTCTCAACAACAACGGAAGCTGCTCGGCGCTTAAATTCTTCTTTGAGTTGGGTGACCTCGACAGAAAGGTTTTCCCGGGCGGATCAACGGTCTTGAGGCTAATATCGAGTTCGCGGACTATAGAGCTGAAAATTCTATTATGCTCAATGGTCCTCTTATGTTTCTCCTCCAGCTGGGCATATTTTGCCCTCGCAGCAGCAAGCTCTTCAGCCTTAGAATTCAAGGCTGCCTCTAAATTGTTCAATCTTTCAGCGGAGGCAGCCTCACGATCGAATGTAGCAAGAATGGCATCTTCGACCCATTTGGCCTTGGCCTCTTCAAATTGGGCCCTCAACGGGGCAATATCTTGGCTAAGGGTTTTCAACTTCTTGCTCACTTTGCTGCAAACGAGTTTCCAACACAACAGCCTCGACAACTTTAGTTTCCAACTCCGAAAGACAAATAACGGCTTGGTCCCGTTCAACCAAAAGTTGATCCCACTCGGAGGTAAGTTCCTCCTTTTCCCTAATAAACCTTTGAAGGCTCTCGGAAGCAAGAAAGTTGGCCTACAAAGTGAGAAAGCAAACTCATAATCTGTTTAGGCAAAAATAGGAGAAACAACAAAAAAAGTAAAGAATATACCGCTGCGGCATTGTGCATGGTGTTGTTTAACAAGCACTCTCCCAAGAGAGCCTGAATCTTTTCCCGATCCTTCTCTGAAGCCAAAGGCTTCAGGTAATTATCAAGCTCCACCGGTCGGGATAGCAAGTTGCATCCGGTGGAAACCGAAAAACTAACATTCTTCCTCCCTTGCGGATGTCCAGAGGGGGCAGTGTAATTTTGCCCCAATTCCCATGACTAGGGACTAGGGAAGAGGAACATCTTCTTCCTGATCAAGTGCGGCTGATAAAGATGATGTAGCAGTTGCTGGTGGAAGAGTGGATGTAGATAGAAATGATGTAGCAGTTGCCGGTGTTGGCGAAGGTGGAGATGAAGCTCATGGGGTTGAAGAATGAGAAACATCTACAACAAACGCAGTGCTAGTTGTTAGGTGTTCATCAGCCGAGGACGGAAGGGACCTGGTACTCAGTCCCGCAGTATCGGGCACAGCAACTGGGGCCCAGAAATGGGAGTTGGCATTATCTACCAAATCAAACTCTCCCCAAAGTTCCGAGATGTCGTGCTCAGTTGGTGTAACTATCTCAACAGGTCGAGCATCCGGTTAAGATGATGAGGATCAACATCTTCTATGTCGAGAAGCTCCCTCATCACTAGCTTCTTCATCATCATCGATCATCACGGTGTCTACGACCGGCCAGGGAGGAGGGCTAGTCACTACCACTACTGGAGACGACTCAGGGGCAATAGTCTTCACCCTCTTATTCTTTTCCCCGATCGCAGAGCGGGGTCTTCATTTTGGCTTTTTTTCCTCCGGCCGGGGACTCCATAAAGAAACACTTATACTGAAGCAGAGCCTAGGAGATACCTTTCGAGTAAGCGCCTCCTGAAGCAGCCTCGCCGAATCAGCAGGATCAGCTAAGACGTCCTTCTCAGGGACAGCCACAAAACCCAGGGGAAGACCTGATTTCAGATACAAGGTAGAAGGGATCAATCAAATTCTTCAAATAAAAAACTAAAACAAGGTGAGTTTGAGTTACCATGGTTTTTGGCCTTCCACCCGTATTTAGGGGCTAGTTCTTTCCACGAGTGGGTTTCAAGCGTCGTGATATCCAGAATCTTCTGGACCCACTAGTCCAAACCTTCAACCATCGGTGGGACCCATCGAGTTGCTGAAATAAGCGAAGGATGGAGGATCAATACTGGTATAGAAGAATATTTAATAAAAGAAATATTAAACAAAGAGCTTACGAGTGAGGTTCCAAGCTGTCGGAAAGGATGAAGCCATTGCCGGAATGATATCGTTGGTGGCAACTGCAACGAACCGTTTCATCCATCCACAGTCGTTGTCATCATCCATGCTAGATGACAGAGCATGGTGGTCGCGATGGTGGAAGTTTATCATTCCCCCGTGGAAGATCTTGGGAGAATAGAGATTCATCACATAAGCTAAGATTAGCTCTTCTCCCGTCTCCTGGCACAAACGCCAAAGGCAAGCAATCGTCCTCCACATAGAAGGACTTACTTGTGACAAACACACCTAATAGTAGAGGCAAAACACCGCAATAACAGAGTCAAGCTCTCCACTCAAAGAGAGCGCACCCAAAGTAAAGGGATACGTGTAAAAACATGTAAAACCCTCTTTGGATTGGGTCACTCGCTCCGATAGATCAGGAGCGACAATATCCAAATCATGGCAGCGGTAGTCTTCCTTCGCAGCAGGAATGCTAGAAGGACGGATGGAAGAAGGATACCTACTGACGGCCCATGTACGAGGGCTAGTAGAAAGAAATTTCTCTTCGAAGTCTTTTGTGGTGACAAGACTTCTAGGGATGATGGAGCCCACTGTTAGAGGGGAAGATTCCTCAGCTTTGTTCTTGTTCTTCGAAGAACTGGTATTCTTTGAGGAGGAACCCATTATATGGAAGAAGGAAAAGGTTGTTTTTGCTTGAATAGAATTAGAGAAGTTGAAGAGCAGGATGCAAGTTGAATAAGGAAAACTTGGAAAATTATGGAGTATAAGGGAAGAAGGTTTATTCGTATAAGTAAAAGTTTTGGCGACTAAATTCATGCTCATGATTACCTCGATAATCGGCAAAAGTTGTGCTGAATCATGGGATGACGCGTGTTCGGGGCATTAAATGCGGAGAGACGTGCATCTAATCAATCGTCGAAAGCTTTCAGAGGGAGTTATAGTAATTTCCGCCAAAAGAGTATTTCTACCAACTTCCCGGTGATACAAAGTTATGTTACCGGAAAGCAGGGGGACTATCTGTATAGGGTAAAATATACTATGCTACGTGGCCGTCCAAAAGAGAGACACGTAGAGCCCAAGACCAAGGCATGGCGAAGACCGAAGGCAATTGTTTCGTCTGTCACCGGGGAGAGTAACACTCATAAGGATGTAATAAATACTCCCCGTCTGGATTTATTTAATAGAAAATATTCCACGACATTAAGTACATTGCCCTTTACAAGGAATTTGGCATTTATTCCTACAGTTACATCTTCATTAATGGCTCTCATAATTGACATTAAAGAAGGGCACGATCCTAGGACCTCTTTCCCTAGGCGTACCTATAAATAGTGAGCTCAGTTATCATTGTGAAGGACACGAATTTTCTAGCAAGCTTACGCTACACTGTATCCAAAGCTTAATACAATTTTATCTTCTTACTTTTTTTATTTCACTGTTGCTGTGTCCGGAAGCCCTTCCCCCGGAACTACTTTTTCTGCTATTTCGTCTCCATCTCAAGGTTCATATTCCTTAAATTATCTTATTATTTCAGGATCAAATTAATTTACTTGTCTAGAAACCACGTATAAATTCAACTGTACCATTTTACGAGTAAACACACGCATATATAAATCGCACTAGGCAAGTCTGGTGCAGCAAGATCTGACTGAGGAGGTTATTGGTAAGGGGAAATCAATCGCAGATCTCCCATGTGGAAAACCACTCACCCAACCAACTCAGCCAACCTTGCGGGCATGTCATGTGATGTTGGTGAACTGCTAATTTGAGAAAATGATATCTTCTAAGAGAGTCATGAGTTTTGGCACAAACCCCGTTCATTATTAAGCATTAAAAATAAGTGATGGAAATGGAAGTCCACGGCCTGAGATATCGACTTGTTCGTTATAAATAATTTGAAGAAATTGTGGAGTATTATTAAAAGGTAAAAGCAGAAAAGATAATATTTGATTCCCGCCAGAAGGGCATAAATAGATGTGATGACAGTGTCATCAACAAAATTTCCATGTTAATGAATTAGGTCGCGAATCTTAGAGGTGCTTCTCATAGATCTTCTTTTATCCAAATAATATATTGTGATATTGATCATTATGATAATGATTAAAATGGTTCACAAGCAAAGGAATTTCAATTGTATCCACGTCACTTCGAAGCTACTATCGTATATATATTTTCATATTACGGGGCAATTTCCTGGATACTGTTCACTAGCTACATTGAAGTTGCTTCTAATATTAATTAAGTGTATGATTATTGCAGTTAGTGGTCCTTCCCTTCTCCGATGGTGTTTCGTACAATTTATAAATTTTAATCTCTTATGAAATACATATTTATATGGATGTCCACTAATCAAATATAACTCCCACTGTTCTTCTCCATTATGTAGATAACCTCCACTACTTCTCACCATTATTGTTGTAACTCCCTCACATTTATAACCTACCCATGATCTTCCTCCATGATCTCAAATGCTTAATGGCATACTTATGGAATTCTTTTGGTATACCTCTATGTTGTACTATAAATAGAGGATGAGAACTCATTTTGTAACACACTTGAATACATGGAAGAAATAGATTCTCTCCTCTCTTTCTCTCTACATTGTTGTCTATCTTCTTGTTTTATATTATTACTTTGAGCTAAGTTTTGTAACACGTTATCAGCACGAATCTCTAATTTCATATTTCTCGCCATCTCCAAGTTTATATTTACTGCTTTAGATGTCCAAATACCATAACTTTAGAAGTTGCTGCATATTTGGTATTTTGTTGATGCACATGACAGTTTTGAAGCTTGGAGTTTTGGTATGTACTATGCGTATAATTTCACTTTGAACAGAGGATGAGGTATATTCCTACTTGTTTTACTTTAATTCAGCAGGTATACATTAATGTCATTAGAAATAGTAGCACGGTCCATGACATGATTCTTTTGCCTTTATTTGCTTCTGGTGAATTGCCATGGGTTAAAGTAGTGCTACATGTTCTTTTCTGATACAATTTAGAAGAAAGTATTGTTTAGAAAAAGGAGATATGCCAGTCCTTGGTTTATGTGATCTCATGCTCTATGTACTACTAAGACTGATAATCATTTTTTAACACATTAGTCGAGGATCAGGTAAATTTTATTGTGTCCATACAAAATCACAAATATCATAAATGGACATATTTAGCACTCATATGATATATAGTTAATGTATTTAAAATAAAAAAATGTCTTGGACCTTTATTTTAATATTGCTTGTTGTGTCAAAAATTATTTTACCTACATTAAGAGGTTACTACTATGGGTCCATTGTTTTCTAATAAGTCTTGCAAGAAGACTTCCACTGGAATGGTTAATTAGTGATAATCTCTTTGCATATCGCACTTGAGGCAACAATGTTTATTCCCTTTTGTCTATGTTATTTATTATTTTATACTACCATGTCATTCAGTATTATAAAACGGTAATTTCAGATGTTATTTTGCATGATATATAGTTTCAGATTTACTTGCACTAATCATTTTATTGAGGTGATGAAGAAAAATTATGAAATCAGATCCAATGAGCACTGTTAAGCTCGAGGGTGAGGCTCAGTTGCACTTTGGCCTATTATGGTATTGGTTGAGGGTAAGACGGCGGGTTCAAGTCCCAACGCACCATGAGGGTAAGACATCGGGTTTTGAGTCCTGATGATCCATGATTGTAAAAGTTGGGTTCGAGTCCCAACTCATTATGGCCTAACATGTCTTTATATGGGTCAGGCATTGGGTTTAAGTTCCAATGCACCATATGGATGACATAGTGATGATTAAAGAAAAATAATGTATTTTTCATGGAAAAGCATGAATCTTGTCCCACTTGATTTGCACCATTCTTGAAGTGAATGCGGTAGCAATGCATAATAAGTAAATAAAGACAAGTGGTTGACCAATGAACATGGGCGTGCCATTGATCAAATAATAATAGTCATCATTATGGTAATTGTAAAAATGAGAACAATAAGGGTTCTCGAAGTAATCCTTCAATAGGTGAAGGAAATATTTATCATCAAATTGGTATGAAAAATTTATAAAGCACGTCGCGATAATTATACTCCATTCTTTGAAGAGAATGTGACTTGTGCATTGAGAATGCAGATTCATTCCTGAAGGTGAATGTAACAATATGTGATAAAAGTAATGAATAAAGACGTGCAATGCATGATGGGATACACACCACAACTCACTTCTAAGGGAGGTTTGAGAGAAAGAGAGATAATGAATATTAGTGTGTGATTACATGAATATGTCATTGGTCGCGTACATGTGGTACACCAAAAATAATTTGACATGCCTATAAAAAGTTATTAAAGGCAAAAGTAAAGCAAGAAATGATTTTGCTTATGATAATTTTGACCATGACAATTATTATGATATGATTTTCTCCGTGAAGGAGACATTCACCATATGGATGGTATGATAAAATATTTTGTAGTACAAAATCAATTAAGAGCTCCGGAAGAGCTAATTTGTTACTATTCGGATGATGAAATTGTTCATGACATTGATATTGTAGTAAGTCTCAAACGAAATTTTTGATTTTTAAATATATTAACCAAAGTGGTTGGCATTTGAGACTATAAATGAAAGGAAGACTGAATATCTTCATATTACTATAATCATACCGGGTAATTATAAAAGGTTATCCGATTTTTCTTCTATTTGTAGTACACATGTATAAGCATGATGATGGAATCACATGCCACAAGTAAACAAGAAGTTTACTGAAACAAATATTAGTTGGCATGAACGGGTTGGCCCTCCCGGTTCAATTATGATGCAAAAATTAATTGAGAATTCACATTGGCATATATTGAAGAAATAGAAGATTCTTCAAGAATTTTCTTGTGCTGCTTATTCTCATGATATACCAGTTAAGGTTGGGATTGAATCCCTTAAGATCTGTATATATATATATATATATATATATATATATATATGGGCCCAATCACCTGCCATGTGGACCGTTTACTATTATATGGTTTTAATAGATGCATCTATTGTATGGTCATATGTGCGTTTGTTGTCAACTTGCAGTTTGGATTTTGCAAGATTAATTGCTCAAATTATTAGAGCAGAGTCCAGAATATAAATTTATCCTGATAATGCTGGTTTAAATCCAAGTTGGTTTAGCAGAGATTGTATGCCTCCAATTATAGCTAAACCATTGGTTATGAGAACAAAATTACCAAAAGGAAATTTGGTATGAGATGTATTATGTAATATAGAGCAGCACTTGTACGCATCTAGCCAAGTTATGATAAATTCTCCCCGTCACTCAGGAACCAAATAATTTCCATCTTGAAATATAGATGTGTTATATGATTTAATTGTGACACCACAATGCACAAAGATGGGTTCCCAAATAAGGTTGAGAAATGTGTTGGTGATCCTAACATTAGAGGGAGAAAATGGACAGCTGAAACAGTGATACGTGGAATGAATTATTATGAATACATCTAGATCCTCGTACAAGAAAATGTGAACTTACGTGAACTTGAAGTTCAAGTGATAATTCATTTCTAAAATATTGCCAGGAGCATTTGCTGACCCAAAGCTAAATGTCATATTTCAGCTGTTAATGCACCAAAATAGAATAAAGTCCATGATGGACAGAGTTTATGACACGCATGAAGCGTAATAGACTAATCGGTTCCAAAGATAAAACTCCTTGAAGAAGGAGAGGAGCAAATGTTCAAGATGGTCACAATAAGGAGGCAAGTGCTTTATAAGAGCACCATGACATAACACTTTATAAGACCTCATGGGAGAGGCTCAGGTACCTGAAAATAATGAGATAAAGAGATCTCAATAAGTTATGTCTTTAGTGGGTAATGACGGAACCGATGTAAAATGATCATTTACAGATATGTTTATATAATGTAGAGCCCAATATTATTAATATTGAGACGGATGTTAAGATCAAATCTGTCATGGAATTTGGACAGATAAATGATTGGCCAAATGAAAAATATGCAATGAAAATTGACTTCATCTGAAAAATATGAAGTTGGACGAATAGTCCCAACAACTGAAAGTATAAAGGCTATATGGAGATATTGAAATATGATTAATATTATATTTCAAAAGGAATCCTTGATATAGATTTGTTTATTCTAACAAATATTGTCAAGGTTTTGTTGGTTATACAAATGCAGGGCATAGTTCGTTGTTCAAACAATCTATTTCCATGTGAGGACGTGTGACTTTTCTTTGAAGAGACGATTCCAATAATATTGAAGACGATGATGCTTGCATAGCTCAATTAAAAGAACGATATATTGAAGAAGACAAAATAAAGCATATTTAGCCAAAGTTTCTTTGCAGAGACGATCTTCAATAGAATGATGAAATAGATGTTCAAGAAATTCCTTCAAGTGATAATTTGGCGGAATAATTCACGAAGGCATTGCTGATCTCAATATTAGAGAAGTTGTTATACAAGCTTGGAATTAGGCGTCTCCGAGAAATAAAGTGATATTTTCATCAGGGGGAGGCAAATACGCGCTATACTCTTTTTCCCTTAGCTAAGGTTTTATCCCACTGGATTTTCCTGGCAAGGTTTTTAATTAGGCAGCAAGTAATGCGTATAGAAGATATGTGTACTCTTTTTCCTTCACTAAGATTTTTTCCTCTATGGTTTTTTCTTATTAAGGTTTTAACGAGGCACATTATCTATGGACATCCAAGGGGGAGTGTTATGAAATACATATTTATATGGATGTCCACTAATCAAATATAACTCCCACTACTCTTTTTCATTATGTAGATAACCCCCACTACTTCTCACCATTATTGTTGTAACTCCCTCACCTTCATAACCTACCCATGATCTTCCTCCATGATCTCAAATGCTTAATGGCATATTTATGGAATTGTTTTGGTATACCTCTATGTTGTACTATAAATAGAGGATGAGAACTCATTTTGTAACACACTTGAATACATGGAAGAAATAGATTCTCTCCTCTCTTTCTCTCTACATTGTTGTCTATCTTCTTGTTTTATATTACTACTTTGAGCTAAGTTTTGTAACATAATCAAGGTAATCTTCTTTGTAGTATTTGTTCGTGTCACTCTTTCTACTTTATTGGTCAATTGGGGGGTTCATTGTATTTGACCAAAAAGTGTTGAGCCTTTTAGTTAAATTAATTAATGATGAAATAGGGGATAAATCCTAGCCAGAATAATTAACTCCGGATCTAAATGTAATGAATAAAAGAATGAGACATAACAAATCTTGTAGCTCGATTCAAGATTATTAAAATACTTCAAGCATGATAATAAACTTACATCGTTGGTGTATCGTCCCGTAATGTAAGAGCAAAGAAGAAAAAGAAGGAATGCCATTGATGACTATGAGATCTATCTCTATTGACTGGATAATCATTACAGAGGTTTTTCTTCCCTATCTATTTCCTTTCATGGTTTTCTTCTGTTGTTCTTCTTTTTGGTGAGAAAAATCCCCCCCCCCCCTTCTTGTCTTCTCCTCTCCTATATATATTGTCAGTATTTCCTTTTGTCCATCGGTCCTTAACCAGAGGGCCTTCATCACTTGACTGTACTTCCCGTCGTCTCCCTCAACTACCATGACATCTTCTTCACCATACAGGCTTCTTGAGGGCACGACCTCGGCGGTGGCCGAGGTATTCACCGTTATAACGCCTAGTGGGTACGACCACGGCTTAGTTAACCTATTATCTTTCCTATTAACGCTAATCCACGTACGGTTAGATTTTGACCCATACAATTAGTCCCTCCGCCCGTTGGGGTCGCCTATCGGCGAGCTCGATGGGCGGACCATGTTGATTTCAAAATGGAAAAATCCGAACGCTTTATGCGAAGGGCGAGAAACTTATGGCGAGGCAGCGACCTGATGCTTCGAGACTCGCGTCGGACCGTTACGTCAGTCCAAGACTTGACCGTCACGTCATTTCAGGGTGTCATCAATATTCCCCATGCGTCATTATGGCGCACGTTGTCCAGATATTGTGTCGTTTCCCGTGCCCTTCCCGTTTTCTAACCAGCGGCTCTTGGTTTTCCCGCTTAGGGCATTTATATCCCTATAAATAAGGGGGGAGCTCCTCATTTGAATGTTACATTTTTTTCAATTGCTTAAGAGAGAATTTCACAAGTCTTCTCCTCTTTCCTTAGTCTCTCACATCTCTGCTTCCACTAGAATTTGCGGTGACCATCGTCTTTCTCATTCATCATCTTTGCTTCTTTCGACCAAAGAAAACAAATGGCCAGTACTTCTTCCTATTCTGATAACGCTTTTAGGTGCTCCGGTGCCGGAGATTGACGCATCCCTTCTTCACGAGGGAGCGCAGGTGATGGAATATGAGGGATTCCCGACGGTGGATGAGGTGGTTCCCCGCCCGGGGAAGGCGAAGACCGATTTTAACAGCCCTTCCAAAAATGAACCAGAGCCCGTACCTTCCACGATGGATGTTGCGGCAATCACCGCGTTCAAAACCAAATGGGGAATCCCCGACCATATTGAAATGGTGCCGGCGGGTAAGGATATAGTGCATTTACATCCCCCGGGCTACTGTGCATTTTACGCGTACCCCTTTGTCGTCGGGTACACGCTTCCCCTTCCTTCTTTGGTGGCTGATTTCTGCCGTTTTTATGAGGTGTGCTCGGCTCAACTTTTCCCCTATGCGTATAAGCTCTTCCTCATACTCATCAAGTACGCAGAGTTGGCTAGCCGAGGAATTTCTCTAGGGCATATGCTCCACCTCTTCGCCCCCCAATTTCTTCGGGGGACAATGATTCATATGCGCCATCAAGGAACCAAAAGCTTGGTGGTGAAGATGGACGACAAGACCAACTGCCGCTTTTGGGAAAACTACTTTTACGTCCGAACGGAGTATGTCCTATCGAACCCGGCGGGGTTTCCTGAGACGTGGAATTTTGCTCGTAAGTTCTCCTTTCTGTTTAATTTGTGCAATTTTACTTAAGATGGATATCAGTTGTCCCCCCTTAAACGACTTCGCTGAGGATTTGCTTTTGTCTTTGTAGCCGAGAGACTACCTCCCCCGCTTGTTGCCGATATCCTTGAGTGGGTGAGCGCAATTCACCCCCCACACGGTTGGGATTCGCAAGTGGGCGTCCTTCCACGAGAAGTTTGGGTACGAGCCATTTACTGGTGAGTTGGTTTGTGGTTCCGCTTTGTTCTTTACTTCGCAGTTTTTTTTATCTCGTCGTCATGTTATCAAATTCCTTATTTACTGACAAGTCGGAGAGGAGCGAGAAGGACGAGGGCTCCTCCGCTCGCGTTCCATCAATTGGTGCTCTCTACCCGATCCGTACTAAGAGCTACTACAGGCGAGGGCATGGAGAATCCCGCCGCCCGTCGGACCATGCCCGCGGCCAAAGCCATACGCTTGGAGGTGACTCCTCAACTGGAGACTCCGATTCCCGCTGTCCATTCAACAAGGGAACCTTCCCGCGTCGGTAGTGGAGAGGGCACATCGAAGAGGTGAAGGGTAGTGTTGGAAAGGGCTTCTTTAGCCGAGACGCCTTCAAGGGGAGACCTTACATCAGCGGCCCCCGAGACCGGCGGTGGTGCCAACCTGGATGCGGAGGCGATGCCTGTTGCAAGCGTTCATGAGACTATTGTGACGGAGGGATGGAGCTCCGAGGCTGCCGTTGTTGTTCCGAGCAAGCCATCGTCATCTCGGCCGAACCGCAGCCTTTCTTCGGCCAATGAGAGGGGGAAAGGCGTCATGGTTGAGGATTATCAAATCCGAATCCGACATTGATCCTGAGGACATGAGGATGTTCGAGGAGGGTCTTACCCAAACTGTGGTAAGGGCGGAAGGTCCTTCTCTAATACTCAAAATTCCGTCGGACCTCAACCTGTTGCAAGAAACGGTCGATTTGGTGCCACAGTTTAATCTTCTACGTTCCTCCGCTGAGAGCGATTCTCTTCAGGAGGTCAAGGATTCTGAGTTGTCACGTGGTGTGGTTGCGATGGCCTTAAGGGTGAAGGGTGAGTTCGCTTTTTCTTTCTTCGCTTTATGGCCTTTGTTTTGATACTGACTCTTTCTTCCCTCTTCTTTTCAGACTTACATGCTGGAGGTCGAGAGCGCTCGTAGGGCGGAGATGCGGGCCGACATCTTTCTGAAAATGGCCGAGAAGTATCGGCGGTATCGCAACATATGCCGTGAGATGAACGAGCAGCTTCGAGCGGGTGCTAGTACCCAGTCCATCAGGGAGGAGTTGGAAAAAAGAGATCAGGAGCTGATGCGGTCTATCCACAGATGCAATGAGCTCGAGGAGCTGCTCCATTCCAAAGACGAGGAGCTCAAGGTGGGCAAAGGGGTTGCCGCGGAGTGCGAGGACCTTCAGGAGAAGGTGTTATCTTTACAAGCCAAACTTGAGCAAAATGCTACCAGAGTCGAAGCCTTGAGCGCAGAATGGATGGGGAAGTTGGCCGAGCTGGAAAAGAAAGTGGCCGAGGTTGCTCGGGTATCGGCTTAAGCGAGAGCGGCGGTGCTAGAGGACACTATCCGCGTCCTCAAATCTGAGCAGGAGTCTGAGAAGGCGACAGCCACGCTAAGGGAGGCGCGGCTCGAGGAGCGCATTGGTGAAATTAATCGGGAGGCTTCGAGCCTAGGAGATCGGGTCGTGGCTCTCGAGGCCGAGAAGCTGCAATTATTAGCCCAGGCCGAATCTGCCTCAGCCGCTGTCCCCCGCTGCTTGTATGAGCTATTGGTCCATGCCGAGGCCCAATGAGACATATACAAGGGTTTGTGATAAAAGGCGGGGAGTGTTTCTAAGTTCACCTTCGAAGATGCTCGGGCGAAGGCACGTGTGGCTCGTGTTTCCTGCGGTTACGACCCTGCGACACCGGAGGCGGGTGAGGGCGTTGATATTGAGGATGGACTTCCTTCTGATGATGATGATGTTGGGGAGAACGGCGGTGGAGATGACACCGAGTGAAGCTTTGTTGCAACTTCTGTACTTAGTTTTTTTTTTTTGCTGTTGTTTATTTTCATCTTTTTCTTGAGGGCCTATTTTGGCCTTTTGTAAGACACGGCTGTTGCGCGTGTACATTTGAATAAAATAGTTGCTTCGCCTTTGTTTGTGTATATTTTGACCTTTCTCCTTCTCTCCCGTTTTTTTTCTTTCTTGGGGAGGAGATCCTCGGATTTCTCCGTGATGAGTCCCGATCTTTTAATTAGGAATCCGAATGAGGGCGGATCTAGTTTTCTAGATTCGAGCGAGGTCGGATCTCGTTGTGTGAGTTCGAATGAAGTCACTTCAGACCTGCGAGTTTGGGCAAGGTTGACTTCTGATTTGTTAACTTGTGCGGAATCAACCTTGATTTGTATATTCGAACGAGGTCGAATTCAGACTTGCCAACTTGGCCAAAGTCAGTTTGACTCGTACATTCGAGCGAGGTTGGATTTAGAGTTGCCAACTTGGGCGAAATCAGTTTGACTTGTATATTCGAGCGATGTCGAAATTAGAGTTGCCAACTTGGGCGAAGTCAGTTTGACTTGTATATTCGAGCGATGCCGAAATTAGAGTTGCCAACTTGGGCGAAGTCAGTTTGACTTGTATATTCAAGCGATATTGAAATTAGAGTTGCCAACTTGGGCGAAGTTAAATTTTCATGACGAGTTCGGCGATGGTCGATGGCCATAAGGGTGTTAATTCGAGCAAGATCGAATCGTAACCCGCTGTAAATTCGAATGAGGTCGAACTTTCCTTCCATTTGGCGATGGCCGATAGCTGCAAGGGTGTTAGTTCGAGAAAGATCGAATTGTAACCCGCTGTAAATTCGAACAAGGTCGAACTTTCCTTTTATATGGCGATGGCCAATGGCCGCAAGGGTGTTAATTCGAGCGAGGTCAAAACTGTAACCCGCTGTAAATTCGAGCGAGGTCGAACTTTTCTTTCATTTGGCGATGGCCGATGGCTGCAAGGGTGTTAATTTGTAACGACCCAGCCGATCGTTTTGAGAATTTACGCCCTTATCCCCTATTAACTGCTTCCCCTGTGTTTATTTCTGCTATTGTGATTTGCCGGGATGATTCGTTTTGTGATTCGGAGTGCTTTGGGACACTTAGTCCCTAAATGAGAGCTTAAGCTTTAGAAGATGGACCGTAGTCGGGATAGTGTACAGACAGCTTTGGAATGGAATTTTGTCGATTCCGTTAGCTCCGTTGGGTGATTTCAAGCTTAGGGGTGTGTTTGGATTGTGTTTTGGAGGTCCGTAGCGTATTTAGGCTTGAAAGGCCGAAAGTTGAATTTTTGAAGTTTCTGGATCGATAGTGAAATTTTGATATCGGGGTCGGAATCCGATTCCGAAAGTTGGGATAGTTCTGTAGTGTTGAATGTGACTTGTGTGCAAAATCTGGGGTCAATCGAACATGGTTTGGGTGGTTTTGGCATAGGTTGTAGAATTTTTGAGATTTCAAGTTATTTAGGCTTGGATTGGAGTGTGATTCGTGGTTTTAGCGTTGTTTCATGTAATTTGAGGGTTCGACTAAGTTCCTATGATGTTTTAGGATTGGTTGGAATGTTTGGTTGAGATCCCGGGGGACTCGGGTGAGTTTCGGATGCTTAACAAAATTGAATTTGGACTTAGGCAAATTTCTGATGTGATGAACCTGTTGGTTTCGCACCTGCGGAGCTTGGACCGCAGGTGCGACACTGCAGAAGCGGTTTGGCAACCGCAGATGCAGTCTAAGGCATAAGGGCAGTTGGTCGCAGATTCGGCTCAAGGAACGCAGAAGCAGAACCGCATCTGCGAGGAAAGGAGCACAGGTGCGGTATCTGGAGGCTTAATGATTTTCCACAGATGCGGAAGCCCAGCCGCAGAAGCGGGACCGCAGGTGCGGTGGACCCCTCGCAGAAGCGGAAATCGCTGGACAGAAAAGAGTGAAATCGAGAGTTTGAGTTCATAACTTCACAAATTGATTTAGAGCTCGGTAGAAGGCGATTTCTCGAGAGTTTTTGAAGGAGAGCTATTGGGTAACGAATTCTAACACTAATTTGGTTCTAATACATTAATCTATTGTTAGTTTTCTCATCTAATTAAGTAATTTGAGGGTAGAAGTTTTGAAATGGGGGAAAAAGTTTCCCAATGGAAAATCTGAGTTTTGAATAAGAATTTGACGTCGGATTGGGATGATTTTTGTACGAGTGAACTCGTGAGTGAATGAGTGGTCATAATCCGTAATTTTTACCCGATTCCGAGACGTGGGCCCGGGGAGGATTTTTGGGCGTTTTCTATTTTCTTGCCTTAGCTTCGATTTCATTAGCTAAGTTAGTTGTTTGTAGTTATATTTACGCTATGAAATTGATTTGATTAGATTTGGGCCACTCGGAGTTGGATACTCGTGGCAAGAGCGTCATTTAGGATTGATTGAGCTTGGTTCGAGGTAAGTGGCTTGCCTAACCTTGCGTGGGGGAACTCCTCTTAGGATTTTGGTATTGTTGTTATATGAATGCCTTATATGTGAGGTGACGAGTGCGTACATGTGCTAATTGTTGAAAATCCTCAATTTGATTAAGTAAATATCTGCGTACATGTGCTTTTGCTTAGACTTCTGGAGTTAGAACACTATGTATTTTCTTTAGCTTGTGATTCAAGAGATTTCGGGTTTGGGAGTGCTATGTTCAGTTTGAGAGAGTGTTATTGTATATGCCGAGCGGCATTTTAAACATTTTATCTATATTTACCTGTTAGTTGGCTAGTTTTGTATCTTTAATTCATTTTCCGCAAATTGTTAGGCTTACCTAGTCGTAGAGACTAGGTGCCATCACGACAGTTCACGGAGGGAGAACTTGGGTCGTGACAAGTTGGTATCAGAGCTCTAGGTTCATAGGAGTCATGAATCACAAGCCGGTTTATTAGAGTCTTGCGGATCGGTACGGAGATGTCTGTACTTATCTTCGAGAGGCTATACAATTGTTAGGAAAATTCCACTTGATTTGATTCCTTGTCATGCGAGATGATTGATATCAAAATTCTAAACCTCTGTCTTCTATTCTCTCACAGATGGTGAGGACACGTGCTACCAGAGATGATCAGACACCCGCGCCCCCTGCTAGAGCCGCCAGAGGTCGAGAACGGGGTAGAGGCCGAGGACGCGCACGTGGTGCATCCAGAGCACCAGCGCGAGCTGCTATAGAGGAGCCACCAGTAGCTCCAGCAGGAGCCTAGGCGCCTGATACACCTACTGCTGCTACTACTCCAGCTCTCCAGGAGACCCTTGCACAGTTCATGAGCATGTACACCACTCCAGCTCAGGCAGGGTTGATTCCCCTTGCTGCAGCTACATCTCAGGCCGAGGAAGGAGCACAGACTACCGCCGCCCGCACTCCAGAGCAGCGGGTCCAGGTTGATCAGATCCCAGAGGTTATACCGGTACCGCCTGTAGCCCCAGTTCAGCCCGAGGATAGGGCAGTAGCTTCAGAGGAGGAGCAGCAGAGGCTTGAGAGGTTCAAGAAGTACCAGCCTCCTACATTCAGTGGTCTAGCATGAGAGGATGCTTAGGGATTTTTGGAGGAGTGCCACCGTATCCTCTGCACTATGGGTATATCAGGGTCGAGTGGGTCACTTTCACTGCCTTCCAGCTTTGAGAAGCAGCCTATTAGTTGTGGCGTACTTTTGAGTTGGACAGCCCGGATGAGGCAGCTTCCCTTACATGGACTAAGTTTTCAAATATGTTTTTGAGGGAGTACGTCCCTCAGAGCCTCAGGGACGCATGACTCGCGGAGTTTGAGCATTTGCGCCAGGGTTCTATGACTGTTTCGGAGTATGCTGTCTGTTTCATTGACTCGGCTAGGCATGCACTGGCCTTGGTTTCTATGGTTCGCGAGAGAGTTCGCCGGTTTATTGAGGGGCTTATCCCAGCATCAGATCTAGCATGGCCCGGGAGTTGGAGATGGATATTGCTTATCAGTAGGTGGTGAGCATTGCTAGGAGAGTAGAGGGCATGCATGCTCGGGATAGAGAGGAGAGAGAGGCCAAGAGGTCTCGAGAGTCGGGCTATTATTCTGGTGCCCGTGCTCCAGCTGCAGTTCGTCATGGTAGGGGTTATATGAGTCGCCCCGTTCATTCAGCTCTTCTAGCAGCTAGTGGTATTCCAGCTCCTCCTAGACCTCAGGAGCCTTATTATGCACCTCCAGTAACTAGTGCGCCTCCTGCGCGGGGTGCTTTCAGTGGTCAGTCCAGTAGACCTGGCCCGAGCGAGTCACAGCTGCCACGTCCTCCTAGAGCTTGTTTTGAGTGTGGTGACACACGCCATATGGTGAGGGATTTCCCTAGACTTAGGAGGGGTGCACCTCCACAGACTTCTCAGCCACAGCGTGCTCCGCAGAGTTCCCAAGCTATGATCACAACACCAGTTGCTACCCCACCTACTCAGCCAGCTAGAGGTGGAGGTCGGGGAGGTAGAGGTCGCCCAAGAGGAGGAGGCCAGACCAGATACTATGCCCTTCCTGCCCGTACTGAGGCTGTTACCTCCGATTCTATCATCACAGGTATTGTTCCGGTCTGTCATAGAGATGCATCGGTTCTATTCGATCCAGGCTCCACTTATTCTTATGTGTCCTCTTATTTTGCCCTACATTTCGGCGTGTCTCGGGATTCTTTGAGTTCCCCTGTTTATGTTTCTACTCCTGTGGGAGATTCTCTTATTGTGGATCGCGTTTATCGGTCGTGTTTAATTGCTCTTAGTGGTTTTGAAGCCAGAGCCGATTTATTATTGCTCAGCATGGTAGATTTTGATGTTATCTTGGGCATGGACTGGTTGTCGCCCCATTATGGTAATCTTGATTGTCCCGCCAAGACCGTGACGCTGGCTATGCCAGGTGTACTGCGAGTAGAGTGGAGGGGTACCTTAGATCACACTTCCAGTAGAGTTATTTCATTTCTTAAAGCTCAGCGAATGGTTGAGAAGGGGTGTGACGCTTATCTAGATTATGTGAGAGATGTTAGTATTGCTACCCCTACAATTGATTCAGTCCCAGTAATACGGGATTTCTCTGATGTGTTTCCAGATGACCTTCCAGGCATGCCGCTCGACAGAGATATTGATTTTGGCATTGATCTGTTGCCAGGCACTCAGCCCATTTCTGTTCCTCCTTACCGTATGGCTCCTCCTAAGTTGAAGGACTTGAAGGAGCAGTTAGAGGAATTGCTTGATAAGGATTTTATTTGTCCCAGTGTGTAACCTTGGGGTGCTCATATCTTGTTTGTGAAGAAAAAGGATGGTTCTATGCGTATGTGCATTGATTATCGCCAGTTGAACAAAGTTACAGTGAAGAACTTGTATCCTTTGCCTCGTATCGATGACCTATTTGATTAGTTACAGGTTGCTCGATTGTTTTCTAAGATTGACTTGTGTTCAGGTTATCATCAGTTGAAGATTCGGGAGCCAGATATCCCGAAGAATGCTTTCAGGACTCGGTATGGTCAGTACGAGTTCCTTGTTATGTCATTTGGGCTGACTAATGCCCCTACAGCATTTATGCATTTGATGCACAGTGTATTCCAGCCATATCTTGACTCGTTCGTCATTGTCTTCATTGATGACATTCAGGTATACTCCCGGAGTCGGGAAGATCATGAGCGGCACCTGAGGACAATGCTTCAGACCTTGAGAGAAAAGAAATTATATGCAAAGTTCTCAAAATGTGAGTTTTGGTTGAATTCTGTGGCATTCTTGGGTCATATAGTATCAAGTGAAGGGATCAAGATGGATCCAAAGAAAGTGGAAGCAGTGCAGTTGGCCCAGACCATCCTTAGCTACAGAGATCCATAGTTTTCTTGGCTTGGCGGGTTATTACCGTCGATTTATTGAGGGATTTTCATCTATTGTAGCACCTATGACCAGGCTGACCCAGAAGGGTGCTCCGTTCAGGTGGACGGAGGAGTGTGAGGAGAGCTTTCAGAAGCTCAAGATAGCTTTGACTACAACCCCAGTATTGATATTGCATACAGGTTCGGGGTCTTATACTGTCTATTGTGATGCCTCGAGGATTGGCTTTGGAGCGGTATTGATACAGGATGGTAGGGTGATTGCCTACGTGTCCAGACAGCTGAAGGTACATGAGAAGAATTATCATGTCCATGATCTCGAGCTAGATGCTATTGTTCACGCCTTGAAGATCTGGCATCATTTTGTACGGTGTTCCTTGTGAGATCTACACTGATCATCGGAGTTTGCAATATCTGTTCAAGTAGAAGAACCTTAATTTGCGTCAGAGGAGGTGGTTAGTGCTGCTGAAGGACGATGATATCACTATCTTGTATCACCCGGGCAAGGCCAACGTGGTGGCCGATGCTTTGAGTCGCCAGGCGGAGAGTTTGGGGAGTTTCGCTTATCTACCAGTAGCGGAAAGGCCCATGGCGATGGATGTTCAGGCCTTAGCCAGCCAGTTTGTGAGATTGGATCTTTCGGAGCCCAGCTGGGTCCTTGCTTGTGTGGTTTCTCGGTCTTCCTTGTTTGATCGCATTAGAGAGCGTCAGTATGATGACCCTCATTTGCTTGTCCTCAAGGACAAGGTCCTGCATAGTGATGCCAAAGATGTGACATTGGTGATGACGGGGTATTAAGGATGCAGGGTCAGATATGTATACCCAATGTTGATGGGTTTCAGGAGTTGATTTTGGAGGAGTCCCATAGTTTGCGGTATTCCATCCATCGGGGCGCCGCGAAGATGTATTAGGATTTGAGGCAGCACTATCGGTGGAGGAGGATAAAGAAAGATATAGTTGGGTTTGTAGCTCGGTGCCTCAATTGTCAGCAGGTGAAGCATGAGCATCAGAGACCGGGTGGTTTGCTTCAGCAGATAGAGATTTCGGAGTGTAAGTGGGAGCGGATAACCATGGACTTCGTAGTTGGACTTCCACGAACTTTGAGGAAGTTCGATGCCATTTGGGTGATTGTGGATCAGCTGACCAAGTCTGTGCACTTCATTCTTGTGTGTACTACTTATTCTTCAGAGCGGTTGACTGAGATTTATATCCGGGAGATTGTTTGTCTGCATGGTATTCCAGTTTCCATCATTTCAGATAGAGGAACTCAGTTCACATCACGGTTCTGGAGGGTCGTACAGCATGAGTTGGGTACTCGGGTGGAGTTGAGCACAGCATTTCACCCCCAGACGTAGGGACAGTCCGAGCACACTATTCAGATTCTTGAGGATATTCTTCGTGCGTGTGTGATGGAGTTTATAGGTTCTTGGGATCAGTTCTTGCCACTGGCGGAGTTTGCCTACAACAACAGTTACTAGTCCAGTATTCAGATGGCACCGTATGAGGCTCTGTATGGTAGGCGGTGTAGATCCTTGGTGGGTTGGTTTGAGCCGAGCGAGGCTAGATTATTGTGCACAGACTTGGTTCAGGACGCCTTGGAGAAGGTTAAGGTGATTCAGGATAGACTTCGCACAGCCTAGTCCAGACAAAAGAGTTATGCGGACTGGAAGGTTCGCGATGTTTCATTTATGGTTGGAGAGCGGGTCTTGCTTTGGGTTTCGCCTATGAAGGGCGTTATGAGATTTGGGAAGAAGGGGAAATTGAGTTCGAGGTTTATTGGTCCCTTTGAGGTGTTGCGACATGTTGGGGAGGTTGCTTATGAGCTTGCCTTACCTCCCAGCTTGTCAGGAGTTCATCTGGTATTTCATGTTTCGATGCTCCGAAGGTATCACGGTGATCCGTCGCACGTGTTGGATTTTAGTTCGGTCCAGTTGGACAAGGATCTATCTTATGTTGAGGAGCCAGTGGCTATTATGGACAGGCAGGTTTGAAAGCTGAGGTCAAAGAGCATTGCATCAGTAAAGGTTCGGTGGCAGGGTCAGCCGATCAAGGAGGCGACTTGGGAGACCAAGCAGGATATGCGCAGCCGTTACCCTCATTTTTTCACCACTTTAGGTATGTCTCTATGCTCGTTCGAGGACGAATGAATGTTTTAAGAGGGGAAGATGTAACGGCCCGGCCGGTCGTTTTGAGAATTTACGAGCCGATCCCCTATTAACTGCTTCCCCCATGTTTATTTCTGCTATTGTGATTTGCCAGGAAAATTCGTTTTGAGTCTCGGAGTGTTTTGGGACACTTAGTCCCTAAATGAGAGCTTAAGCTTTAGAATTTGGACCATAGTCAAGACAATGTGAAGACAGGTTCGGAATGGAATTCCGTCGATTCTATTAGCTCCGTTGGGTGATTTTGGGCTTAGGGGCATGTTCGGATTGTGCTTTGGAGGTCCGTAGCTTATTTAGGCTTGAAAGGCCAAAAGATGAATTTTTGGAATTTCCGGATCGATAGTGAAATTTTGATATCGGGGTTGGAATCCGATTCTGAAAGTTGGGATAGTTCCGTAGTGTTGAATGTGACTTGCGTGCAAAATTTGGGGTCAATCGGACATGGTTTGGTTGGTTTTGGCATCGGTTGTAGAATTCTTGAGATTTCAAGTTCTTTAGGCTTGGATTGAAGGGTGATTCATGGTTTTAGCGTTGTTTGATGTGATTTGAGGGTTCGACTAAGATTGTATGATGTTTTAGGATTGGTTGGCATGTTTGGTTGAGGTCATGGGGGCCTCGGGTGAGTTTCGGATGCCTAACGGAATTGAATTTGGACTTAGGCGATTTTTTGATGTGCTGAACCTGTTGGTTTCGCACCTGCGGAGCTTGGACCGCAGGTGTGGCACCGCAGAAGCGATTTGGCAACCGCAGATGTGGTCTAAGGCATAAAGGCAGTTGGTCACAGATGCGGCTCAAGGACCGCAGAAGCGGAACCACATCTGCGAGGAAAGGAGCGCAGGTGCGGTATCTGGAGGCTTAATGATTTTCCGCAGATGCGGAACCCCAGCTGCAGAAGCGGGACCGCAGGTGCGGTGAACCCCTCGCAAAAGCGGAAATCGCTAGGCAGAAAAGAGTGAAATCGAGGGTTTGAGTTCATAACTTCAAAAATTGATTTAGAGCTCGGTAGAAGGCGATTTCTCGAGAGATTTTGAAGGAGAACTATTGGGTAACGAATTCTAACTCTAATTTGACTCTAATACATTAATCTATTGTTATTTTTCTCATCTAATTAAGAAAATTGAGGGTAGAAGTTTAGAAATGGGGGAAAAAGTTCCCCAATGGAAAATCTGAGTTTTGAATAAGAATTTGACGCTGGATTGGGATGATTTTTGTACGAGTGAACTCGTGAGTGAATGAGTGTTCATAATCCGTAATCTTTACCCAATTCTGAGACATGGGCCTGGGGAGGATTTTTTGGACGTTTTCTAATTTCTTGCCTTAGCTTCGATTTCATTAGCTAAATTAGTTGTTTGTAGTTATATTTACGTTATGAAATTGATTTGATTAGATTTGGGCCACTCGGAGTTGGATACTCGTGGCAAGAGCGTCATTTAGGATTGATTGAGCTTGGTTCGAGGTAAATGGCTTGCCTAACCTTGTGTGGGGGAACTCCCCTTAGGATTTTGGTACTATTGTTATATGAATGCCTTGTACATGAGGTAACGAGTGCGTACATGTGCTAATTGTTGAAAATCCCCGGTTTCATTAAGTAAATATCTGTGTTTTTCCTTTAATTGAGCAATACTAGTATTTGAAACCTCCTGTTTAACTTAGGAAAGCATGCTTACGTGACTTAACTGTCTTAACTGTTTTAACTGTTTTACTTGAATTCTGTGTAGCATGTTTAGGGTAGAATTACCTGTTTTCTTGATACGAGCTTGTATAGAACTGTAAATTTCCTTGTTGATACTGTTGTGTATTTACTTTGGGACTACGGAACGGATTTTCGGGAGATCCCCTTGAATGTTTACTTTGGGACTACGGGACGGTATCCCGGGAGATCCCCCTGTACTGGATATTTGTTTTGGGACTACAGATTGGTATTCTGGGAGATCCCCTGCACATTTACGATTTGGACTATGGGACGGTATCCCGGGAGATCCTCTGCATATTTACGTTTGGGACTACGGGACGTTATCCCGGGAGATCCCGTGTTGTTTTCTCTGTGTACTGAGTTATTTCTTTCTGTGATTTCATCTTTATTGATTGTTAGTATTTCAATTATACTGTAAATTTCTTACTGTTCTACCTTGTTATATATATAACCAGTACGGCCCTGACCTTCCTCGTCACTACTCGACCGAGGTTAGGCTTGGCACTTACTGGGTACCGTCATGGTGTACTCACGTCCTTTCCTGCACATGTTTTTCGTGTGCAGATCCAGGTTCTTCTGCTTAGCCATACTATCCGTGAGGCGAGGCGATCCAGAGACTTCGAGGTATATCTGCCGCATCCGCAGACCTAGAAGTCCCTCTCTATTCCCCGTTTTAGTTATACACTTCTTGTATTTACTTTTGCTTAGACTTTTGGAGTTAGAACACTATGTATTTTCTTTAGCTTGTGATTCATGGGATTCCGGGTTTTGGGAGTGCTATGTTCAGTTTGAGAGAGTGTTATTGTATATGCCGGGCGGCATTTTAAACACTTTATCTATATTTACCTGTTAGTTGGCTAGTTTTGTATATTTAATTCATTTTCCGCAATTTGTTAGGCTTACCTAGTCGTAGAGACTAGGTGCCGTCACGACAGTTCGCGGAGGGAGAACTTGAGTCGTGACATAATTTGAGCGAGATCGAATTGTAACCCGTTGTAAATTCGAGTGAGGTCAAACTTTCCTTTCATTTGGCTATGGTCGATGGCCGCAAGGGTGTTAATTCGAGCGAGATTCAATTGTAACCCGTTGTGAATTCTAGAGAGGTCGAACTTTCCTTTCATTTGGCGATGGCCGATGGCCGCAAGGGTGTTAATTCGAGCGAGGTCGAAATTGTAACCCGTTGTATTACTTTTATTGGAGAACATTACTTGTTCCCGTATTGTTTATGTGCGCGTCGGGGTGAGTCCCGATTTGTTTAATTTTTCTTTTATTGGAGAGTACCGTGCATCGGGATGAGTCCCAGTTCATTTAACTTTGCTTTAATTGGAGATTACTGTGTGTCGGGATGAGTCCCGGTTCATTTAACTTTGCTCTCATTGGAGATTACTGTGCGTCGGGATGAGTCCCGGTTCATTTAACATTGCTTTCACTGGAGATTACTGTGCGTCGGGATGCGTCCCGGTTCATTTAACTTTGCTTCCATTGGAGATTAGTATGCGTTTCATGGGCCCATCGCTCAGTCCCCGGTTTTGGAGATTGTTTCTTAACAATGTCGACATGTTCTGAGCCGTTTCTATTATTTGTAGTACGGTACGGCTTAGAGGTTACTTGCGAGGTAGTACGGTACGGAACATTTACCCGGCTTGTTTGGTGGCGTTTGTTCCTTGTTCGCATACCTGTGAGAATGCCCGTGTTCCTGTTCTGAACCAAAAAAAAGAACGTGATAATTTAAACCCAAACAAAATTGACTGTTACCTTGGCCTCGTAAGTCGGTGAAAGGGGGAAAGGCACTGCAGGGTCACTTGTTTCGCTCCGTGCTCGAATGGCGGTTTCAGATTTGGCAGTCGTGTTTGGCTTCGTCGTTGTTCGCGTCTGGGTTTCTCGTGGGTTGGACTTACCTTGCTCGTTGGGATATTGAGACCGAGCCCCAATTCAGTACCGTCCGATATGCGCAAGGAATAAAGGAAACATGTCATACTATCTTCATAAATCACATAGCGCTTGTGGGTACGAGAATAAGGCATGATATGCCGGTTATTTCAAAAAATCACACAGTAGACTATCGTCCCTTCCTAAGAGGTGGGAGTAGAGGCCAGTATACAAGGTGAATACGTCAAATAGGATTGCGATCGTGCTAAGTGCATGGCGACCGTGATCCTACTTTAAACATGCATATGACGTACCGAACCCATCGCTACAGATGAGGCGTGGGTTTTGCATAGACACCGGACATAATTTCGATTTCATGTAGAGATCTGTCCCAAATAGGTTTGGTTACTCTCAAAAGCTTATCTATCACTTTTTCGATTCGGTGTTTATATTGAGGTGGTGAGGTTAGGACAGCACCTTTGGAAGTGATATGTGGCTGGTTTTAGATCAAAAGGAAACTAAAAATTTGGCTAAGAAATCCCCACAGACAACGCCAAATTGTTTGACCAAAAATTATTGAGCCTTTTAGTTAAACTAATTAATGATGAAATAGTGGATAAATCCTAGCCAGGAATAATTAACTCCAGATCTAAATGTAATGAATAAAAGAATGAGACATAACAAACCTTGTAGCTCGATTCAAGATTATTAAAAGACTTCAAGCATGATAATAAACTTACATCTTTGGTGTATCGTCCTGTAATGTAAGAGCAAAGAAGAAAAAGAAGGAATGTCATTGATGACTATGAGATCTATCTCTATTGACTGGATAATCATTATTATAGAGGTTTTTCTTCCCTATCTATTTCCTTTCTTGGTTTTCTTCTGTTGTTCCTCTTTTTGGTAAGAAAAAGCCCCCCTTTCTTGTCTTCTCCTCTCCTATATATTGTCAGTATTTCCTTTTGTCCATCGGTCCTTAACCAGAGGGCCTTCATCACTTGACTGTACTTCCCGTTGTCTCCCAACTACCATGACATCTTCTTCACCATACAGGCTTCTTGAGGGCACGACCTCGGCGGGGGCCGAGGTATTCGCCGTTATTACGCCTAGTGGGTACGACCACTGCTTAGTTAACCTCTTATCTTTCCTGTTAACGCTAATCCACGTGTGGTCAAATTTTGACCCATACACATTGACTTAGGGATGTTGCGAATATCTATTTTCTAAATTATATCTTAAGAAAAAGCAAATAAGGGAAATATATGCCTTATGCATCCGTTGCTCCAATAAGTTAAAAAGGTGAAGGAAAAAAATTAAGGAAAGGAAAAAGAAAAACATAGTACTACATTAAAATTAAGATGAAGGCAAAACATGCTAGTGAAATTGTTCTTCTATGTACATGAAGGGTGAACCACGTAATCCTGTTATGTTGTTGCTTTGGGGATCACAGGCAATAAATGAGGAAGTGTACATGGACTTTTAATATCTAACATCAGCCCCTAAAGTTGGTGTTTACTACTATTCATTACACCATTATAACTTATTATATGGTGTCAAATTAAAGAACCTTAAACATGGATAAAGATTACCTTAATCTCGCAAAGTATGAGTAGTGCGTCATGGCAAATAACATTTTGTTTACTTCTTTGAGTGGGCAAGCTGTTCTTATTGCCTAACCCACTCGCCATTTTTTACTTAAAGAATGTTTAATCAATCGAATTAAACCACCATAGGATTCGACGATATAGACTTAGAGTTCTCACCTTGACTCCCTTTTTGGGTGCTTAGGGCAGGAGTCAAGAATATTCTTGACCGGCATTTTTTATTTCTTTCTTTTGTGTGTTTTCTTACTATTTTTTTCCAAACTTTGTATACCTGCCTCTGCATTGGATGATTTGCTTGAAGAATATGATCTGATTCGCTTCCGTGGTCCTTTTTATCTTTTATTTTAACTATTTAATCAAAACCTTTTGTTGGTTCTCTGCGTTTGCACAAGTTGTTATTGGATAGAGCTGTATTATTTTCCACTAATGCTTTGACTAAAATAGTTCAACAACTAGTAGGAATTCTCTCCAAAGCAGCACTTGGGTCCTACTTTTACCATCCCCCTAGATTTTGGATAATTTTGGAAACCGAAATCTTTCCTCTTTTGGGAAACTTGGATTTCCATTAACATCCATATAATATGTATAGCCAGCGGTGTTCATAAAAAATTCGAAAAATTGAACCAATCAAAAAATCGAATCAAATTGACCAAAAAATCCGATACTTTTAATTAGATTTGGTTTGGTTTTGGTTTTGGTTTTGAATTTTAAAAACCGATCAAATTTGGTTTGATTTTGGTTTTAATCAAAAAATATCCGGAAAAAAACGTACCAAACCGATTGTAGAAGTAACTATTAAATTATATAT
>NW_017671387.1:302905-303810 GCF_001879085.1 Nicotiana attenuata
CGTTTACTTTGGGACGATAGACTAAAGAAAAGTAAAATAGACATGATCAAATACTACAACAATATCGACTACTATATATATAAATCACATTTGTTCTGGTATAGTAAACAACATGCATACTACTAGTATGTTACAATGTATCTTGACAAAGCTTATCTTGGAACCCCTGAATTGTCACCATTCTTTTGAAATTGGATAGGAATAGGGCTACAAATGGAAACTATACATTCAACCCCCATGTAACCAAAAAACATAATTCACTACAGTAGTGTTCTTTTAGTTTTTCAAGTGTCATCGAATGTAGTATGTTTTTGTCTGATATTTCTTCCTCATTTTGAATGCTGTTTTTGTCGTCTGCTACAGTTTAGACAATGAAGGACTGAACATGCATGTGCTCTCTTTTCTTAGCCATGACTAAAGTCTAACGTTATCACCAAATATTGAAGCCCATTTCTATAAGTAGGTGTTGGAGTTGTTTTTTGTTTAATTTCGTGACACCTCCTCCTTGTAATTAGACCACAATCTGGTTAGCCCTCGTGCTACTGTTGTTATTTCGGCCTGCCTGTTTAGATACACTGCTGCTACACTTTTGGTTATTTTCCTTTGATTTAACTATATATATGACTATTTTCTCTTTATAGGTAAGCCGTAAGCTCGGTCGTTTTTCCTGTACCACTGTCATCATCGGTAGATTATTGGCAAATCCACGGTTCCATCAGTGTTTTAAGTTAGTATCTACGCAAGATATTTTTCCCTCATCCCAGGCGTATAAGAAAATCCAAAACTGACATTCTTTCCTTTCATTTTATATCGCACCGTCCACACTTTCCTTTTTTAGGTCGTTTAAAAACCTTGACGCGTCTCAATGTTTGAGTGTTCCTCTTTTTTCCTTTAAAAAAAAAAAG